>NC_056748.1:843050922-843285922 GCF_019279795.1 Protopterus annectens | reverse complement strand
ACTTGTCACTGGTCTGAAGTCCGATTTGAAGTCTGCTACTTTCACAGTGTGGGTTCTTTCAGTGAGCCAGTTGGCAACCCATCTTGCGACATAAGGATTTATACCTAGTTTAGTGAGCTGATCTATAATTCCAGAGTGGGGGATGGAGTCAAAAGCCTTGGCGAGATCTAGATAGGCTGTGTGAACCACCTTACCCTCATCTACGGATTTGGTGACTGCTTCAAAGAAGTCAATCAGGTTTAGGAGACATGATCTGCCTTTTACAAACCAGAACTGGGTGGGGTCCAGAGTTTGGAGATCACCAATGTCTTTGTTTATAAGTTCCATGATGATACATTCCATGGCCTTGCAGACCAGGCTCATTGGGCTAAAGGGGCAGTAGTTCCTGGGGACCGTGGTGGCTCCCTCTTTGTGGACTGGGATAACCATCGCTATGCACCATTCAGAAGGCACAAAGCCTGAGATGAGGCTATGACTGAACATGTTGCTTAGGTGGGGTGCCAGTTCATTCTTTAGTTCATGTAGAATGCAGCCTGGGATGTTGTCAGGTCCCATGGATGCTGTGTTCTTGGCTTTGGAGAGTGTGGTTTTTACCTGTGCAGCCAGGATTACAGGAACTTTGCATTCTTCCGGTATAGAGATGGGCCCTTTAGGGGATGAGGGGAGAATAAAGTTAGCACTGAACCTATCTGCCAGGATGTCGGCAATAGCAGTTGGTTCTGTATATTTAGTGCCATTGTGCTGTAACTCAGAGCAGATCTGGGTGTTGTCATCGAGATTCTTGACATAGCTATAGAATGCTTTGTGGTTGTCTTTAGAATCAGTGGTGATTTTGTTTTTATAACTAACTTTGGAGAATTTTATGAAGGATCTCAGCTTCTTACTGAAGCTGACCAGGGAGTTCTTCCAGTCATGGGATTTTACTCTTTTTTGCAACAGTTTCTTTCTTCTGTTGTAGAGTTTGTTTATGGCAGGGGACCACCAGATTGGCTTCCTTTGTTTGGAGGATAGCATCTTGGTTCTGTTAGGGATAGCATGATCCATGCACTCATGTAAGTGCTTATTAAGTGCATCTGTGTAGGATTCAGCAGTTGTACCTCTATTGTCTGTCTGCATGGGTGTAATGAAGTTTGCCACTTCTGTCTTAAGAAGCATGAAGTTGGCTTTGGAGAAATTTTTTATGGTGGTTTCCCTAATAGGGGGTGGGGGCAGGATGTGGATGTCTAGGCTGATTAGCTTGTGGTCGGACCAGATCAACAAGGAACTGACCTATGGTGTGGAACACCAGTTGCCCATGTTGGTAATGACCAGCTCTAGGATATTGCTGCCCCCTTTTGGGGGTGTGGATAAGTTGATCCAAGGCATTGGAATTTATGAATTCCAGAAAAGGTTGAGCAAAAGAGTTGCTACATGAGTAGTTTTCCCAGTTAATGGTGGGGTAGTTAAAATTGTCCATTATTAGGGTGTTGGGTTGTATCCTAATATTTTCCAGTGTATCAAGAAATGAGGAGTGGGAATCCTGGGGCATGGTGGGGGATCTGTAGCAAGTTACAATTTGGATTGCAGTCTTGCCCAGAGATAGTTTCACTTGGATAATCTCGGATGCATTATGCTGAGCAACTAGCCTGCAGGTGTGGATATTCTTAATGAATATGGACACGCCTCCACCTTCAGTGTTTCAGTCTAGGCTAGGTGGCCAAAAGGTGTGGTAGGAATTATAGCCTGGTAATGCAGGGGTGCTCTCTGGAGCCTTGAACCAGGTCTCTGTCACTGCACAGATGTCAATGTTCTCCATTTTAAGGAGTGCCTCGAGTGAATGCATTTTGAGGTTTAGACTTCTAGCATTGAGTAGCATTACCCTCATATTTTGCTTGCTTGTACCTGTTATGGTGGTGAATTTGTCATTTGAACCTTGCTGAAAAAAGGCACTATAGGGGTGGCAGGATGCTACTCAGGGCTAGGGTCATACCTGCCTGGGCTACAAGATCAGAGAGCTCCTCCATGTCTTTTTTCATGTAGTCCAGGGAGGTACATCTCAGATCATTCACACCAGCATGGACAATGACAGAGTCATATTTGTACTTGTTGTGGAGTGACCTGAGTGCATGTGCTATGTGGCGGATCCTGGCACCCAACAGGCAGCTGACAGTAACTTTCTCCTTGTTTAGCCTGGTGAGTGGAACATTAGTGTGCCTGACTATAGAGTCGCCTATGACTAGAGTGTTGGGTATGTTGTTATGCTATATATATATATATATATATATATATATATATATATATATATATATATATATATATATATATATATATATAGGGTCTATATTATATCATCGAATGTTTAAAAAAGCGAACGATGAATAATTGACCCCATGTAAGCGAAAGCTTACAATCTCGAAAGCTCAGAACAGCGACATTTTTCCAAGGGAAAAAAAATCGCTTTTCCAAAAAAAAAAAAAAAAAAGAAAAGAAAATTGAAAGAATACATAAAGTGGGGGGCTTTGCCCCCCCCACTCCCCCGTACTTAAATATACCAACTCCGATATCACACTACACTGCCAAAAATGGCAATGTAATGGTAGCAGCCAAGCAAATTCTTTCCCTGGGAAAGAATTTGCTTAAAAGCCACTTCGCTATTTTGCCTTTTCATTGTTTTAAGTTTGACCAAGATGCATTCGATAGAATGCATCTTCAGTCATCTAATAGGAACCTCATATATATATATATATATATATATATATATATATATATATATAGATAGATAGATATACACACACACACACACACACACCTATATATATATATATATATATATATATATATATATATATATATATATATATATATATATCCACATATACATGTATATGTATGTATGTATATATATATATATATATATATATATATATATATATATATATATAGAGAGAGAGAGAGAGATAAAGATATAGATACACATAGAGATAATATATACAAAGCAAGTATCAGAATTTGTCTGGGGGTATAAAGGCCCTAGTTAAACGATATTATATACAAACTGACTGACAATACACAATATTTACAGTTTGAGTTGGAAATTCAAGAAAGGCTGCAACCAAATCACTAGCTATTTGAACAAAGTGACATTTTCAATAATGTTATTAAGATGATCAAGGGATTTTAGAGGCCTGGAGACAGAAGTGAATGTGGATCATAACAGACAACAGTGTTCTGAGGACATCCTGACTCTCGAAAATGGAAGCAGGGTAGTGCACAGCAGTATTTGAAGAACATTCTGACTCATGAATATGGAGCAACGTAGAGCACAACAGTGTTCAGAGGACATACTGACTCATGAATATGGAACAGGGTAGTGCACAGCAGTACTCTTCTAAGATTTTAGTTTCATGAGTATGGATCAGGGCAGTGTATACTGTGTTTTGAGAAGATTCTGATTCATGAGTTTGAATCAGGGTAACACACGGTGGTATTTTAAGAACATATTTTCTTCAGTAAATGTTGCACAACATTGTACTCCAATGCATGTTAACTGCTCCTGTGTTCAGAGGGGAGAGGAGGATGCTGTGTTGCATGACATTGCTACCCACCGCATTAGAGAAGTACAGTTTAGTACAGCAGAATAAACTATGCTCACTTGCAACAGTGTACAGTAGTGAACAATCATGCTAAGGAAGCATTTATAAAGAAACTTCACTTCTCCAGCATGATAACAGACCTGAGGTCATGAGAGGATCTGTTGCTATGCAACCTCCCTGGGGTGGGAGCTCAACAGCATCAACAGAAAGAGGCAGGACCAGTTGTAAAAGCAAGTTTGCCTGCTCCACATGGGACGGCACTGCCCATATAGCTATTCCTACCATGCAGTGCAGCTACGTTGTTCAGCTATGTCTGCAGAACATAGCATGATTGGAGAGGGAATCACTATGCAGTCAGGAGCCACGTTATCCCTTTTTAGGAACAGCAGGTACTTCACTATATACCATTTTTGGAAGAGTGCACATCTGTGGAGTGAGATCATTTACATAAGTACTTTATGCATGAAGTACAAAGAATATACAATAGGGTCACACAGCATTTAATATCTTACTCACTGGGTCACTTTTATGAAGTGACACAGACCTTGGGCCATCAATGAATGGCCACTTTTATTAACTACAATACACATTGGTACACCAATGAATGGTGTACCAAGCCTGCTGTATGGTATACAATAGCTATAAAGAGCAGCCAAAGCATGCCGCTCTGGGGAAAAGAGGAATTTAGGCAGCAAGGGCTTTTCCCCCTCAAAAAGTAGCCATCATTTTGGCTAGTGATTAATATACAATTTGAAAGAGAAATCAAGTATTTAGAAAAAAAATGTAATTTCAAAATCATGTATATATGCTTACATCCATGCGTTTTTAGTTAACTCCTCTTAATAACAATTCTCTGATATGAAAAATAACCCTAAGTATCAAATTATTTTTCTAATGAACACTTCCAACATTTGAAAAACTAATCATTTGTGAATCCAAAAATAAAAATCCTTTGAGAGAAGCTGAATCATCCAACCACAGTTGTGAAAGTACCAAAACAACACAAGTTTTCTTTTTTTATTTATCTACATACATATACGCACACACACATACATATACATATATATATATATATATATATATATATACACACAGACATATGTATATGCATATACATATATATATATATATATATATATATATATATATATATATATATATATGGTTCCCCTTCACAATCCCGAATTACTGAATGCTCGAAATTCAGTAACTCGAGACTATAAAGTGGAAAATGCATAAGTGCGAATTCAAATATCTCAAATTCATGCTTATGCATGTCAGCTATGGGACGGGAAGTGTGTGAGTTGGGATGTTTTATGGAAGTGAAGGTAAGTGAGTGTATGTGTGTGTTTTGTAAGTTGTTCGTTTAGGTTAGGGTAGGGAGGTGGGAGTATGAGTGTGAGTGTTGCATGTGTCTGTGTATGTGGTATGTATTTGTGTGTGTGCGTGTCAGGCAGTTTAAAATATCTGTGTGGTATTTTTTTTTTGTGTGTGTGTATGTGTGCAAGGCAGTTTAAAATATATGTGTGGTATTTTTTTTTTGTTTGTGTATTAGTGCAATCTCGAACTGCGGTGGTGGTGCTGCGATAGCTTTGTTGCCTCACATTAAGACGTTGTCCTGTTCGATTCTCAGCTAGAGTGTCTCCTGTGTGGAGACATGCGTGAATGGGCGTACCTTCGTTGAAGGTTGTGCATCAGGGCTGGCAACTCAGCACGTAAAAATCTACTGCCAATCATTAGCAGACCGGAGTTCCGCTGTGGCGACCCCTAACCGGGAAAAGCCAAAAGACACAACAACATTAGTGCGATCTCGGAGTTAGAATATATAAGTAGGGGGTGTGGGGGGATGCAGCCCCCCATGTGGGGGGAGCAGGGGGGCTTGCTCCCCTGTGTACATGTAGTGTAGGGCTTGTAGTTTGTTATGTGGGTTGTATGGTGTGTGTGTTGTGTGGTGTATGTGTTCTATATGTTCGGGGTTTTTGATTTTCGTGCTTGTGGGTTTCGGGATTTTTGTTGGTTCGACTTAATAATTTCGAGTTACTGAATTTCGAGCATTCAGTAATTCGATATTATGAAGGGGAACCATATATATATATATATATATATATATATATATATATACACACACACACACACACACACACACACACACACACACACACACACACACACACACACACACACCGGCGTGCACACACGCATAAAACTGTCTATAATCGCACATACATAGACACACAAACACCCCTATAATCACCCACCCATATATTAAATGTTGTAAATCTGTGTGGTCTGTGTACAATTTTTTCAGTTGTATGTGACAAGCAATGGACTATATCATTAAATGTTCTTGTTAAAAGTTAAAAATCCATAACAATACCTCTTGTAACTTCACAAGAATTTGCTTCCCATTTAACATCATGAAGTAAATTCAATGATATTATGTCACTGGCATGGCTACATCAAAACATCCATTATGAAATTCAATGTATCCAAAGATCTCATAGTCAGTATACACACTTTTCCAGCATGCTAGCTTCATGTGATACAAGAAAAAGGTATTGTTCTTATCCTGTCTAGTCCCTTTTTAGATAGACTTAAATAATTTTAGATAATTTCCAAACTAATGAAAATATACCTTTGAAAATAAATGTAATATCCACCCTCCAAAAATACATTACAAAATTGGTAGCTCTGTCACTTTAGATCAATTTCAGCTTTAAATGGATGAAGAAGATGAAATAAAATGCATTTCACATCTTTAGCAATGAAAACTTATTAAAAGCATACTAGTTAACTTAGTGTCCTAATATTTTTAACAAAATCCTTTGAGCTGTCCTCCATTAGTAGGCAAGGGTTAACATCAAGATTTGATATTTAAAAAAACAAATGCAGACAGTCTTGATACAGAAAACAGATCTTTAGTGCAGAAACAACTTTTTTCATTGTCTTTAGGAAAGAAATGTTCATACCATATAACAACTTTCGTGGCGAATGAACATTTAATTAGTACACTTGTAAGCAGCGGCACAATGTGGTAATTGGTGTGAAACTTTTTTGAATGAAGAGAGTTTATTTATTGTTTTTTTTTTATGTAAGACACCTCTTTTGTATACTGAAGTTGTGGTCTGTGGCTGATGCGTCTTGTTGGGGGCCTTGGTAAAATGGTGGAGCATGTTAGACAGATACCCACAGATTTGTCAGAATCCTAGATTTGGTATAAATTTAGAAATGCTGTCAAATTTCTCAGTTCGTCATGTACCTCTGAACCACAGACTTTCAGGAATTAGTTTTAGCAGTCCTTTTTCTGCCTTCTTGGGGACTGAAACTTTATTATGTCATAATAGTGACATCTAATCCATAAAGCTCTACTAAATATAATTCTATTTTCCATCCATGTTTTGACATTGTAAACTATTTCTCAAATTAGATGTTATTCTGGCATTTTTAAATAAGTAAATATATTTGTTTTTAGTTGATCTTTTGGTCAGTTAATATGTTTTGTTCATTTCTCATGTAATCCTATTTACCCGTGCTGTGCCTGCAAATGGTACATTAAGATTAAGTGGATTACCTCAGTAGATAAATATAGATAACATAAATAAATAAATAAACTGGGGGTGGATTCTAAGAAATCTGTGATGTGAACTTCATCCTGCCAAAATCTCACTGGAGAGCTGATCAAAAGAAGATCTATTCCATTTTATTGCTTTTCATTTCTGTAACTTGTTTTGGATTATAAGCCGTGGTGGTACAGCGGTAACATTGTTGCCTCACAGCAAGACGTTCTCCTGTTCGATTCTCGGCTGGAGTGCCTTCTGTGTGGAGTCTGCATGTCCTCCCCGTGGTCGAGTGGCCTCCGAAAGACATGCGTGAATGGGCGTGCCTTCGCTGAAGGTTGGGCATCGAGCTGGCAACTCGGCACCATAAAACAATCTACTGCCAATCAGTAGCGGACCGGAGTTCCGCTGTGGCAACCCCTAACCGGGAAAAGTCAAAAACACAAACAACAAACTTCTATAACTTGTTTTAGAAGTAGGGTTATCGCACTCATTTCTGAAATAATACTTTTCTGAGTTATTATTTTACTCATTTACCCAACAATGAATAAGTAACCTCCACAAAGCACTGCAAAATGCAGCCTCTGAAGTGTGTTATGCTGACATGTCATTTAAATGAAGGGCCAATATCATGGGGAGTTCCTATCAAGTCAGAGATCATGTAAGATTTGTTTAATAAGAACATCTTGTCTCAGACTTGAAGTAGCACATATTTACTGCTAGAACTCATGTTTTATTTTTGTGATAGATGTATCTGGAAGTCTTCATGACAAAAAATAAGAAAAATCAACTCAACTAAGTTTTTCAGGGGGATAAAACTGGGTTGCCACATGGTGAAACTTCTAATCAGAACTCAAAGGGATAATCACTGTGCTCTACTATATTCTGGAAAATAAATGCATTTATACAAGCTATGGAAGACTTAGATATGAAAAAAAAATGAATTCCATCTTGTTGGATTATACTGCTCATTTGGATAAAACTTTAATCTTTATGCATAGACAGAATAGTTAGTGGAAAAGGAAAGAGGATTTAAGAACATTTATTACCAGATATCTTCATCAAAATCAATGACTGAGTTTTAGAAAAAAAAGCAACAGGAATTACTGGATCACTGTTTTATAGATTAGTACTAGGCTAACTGCCCTTGGGGGCTATTTTAAGCCTAGCTACAGAGGAAGAAGTGCAGATATGCAATTTACTGGAATCACTGAACAGGAAAATAATACTAGATTTGTGGAATATAACGCTGAAAAGCTAGCTGAATAGCCTGTAATACCTGCTGAAGATGTGTTTCTAACCAGGGTATTTCTCTCTCTCTCTCTCTTTGTCTAAGGGTAAGACTGCCTCCTTCCTCCCTTATATGTTTTCAGTCTTGTAACCTAAGAAGGTTATACTTTTGAAAACATTGTCCATAGGAAAAATGGTGAAAATCTGGGACAGTCGAGTTCTTTGTGACCATGACTCTTCATAAAAAACTAAAACTAAAATGAGTAGAGCTTGCCACTAAACTATACAGGCCGGAAGATAATCACATTTCAGCTTCTATACCCTGCACAACTAAAGGTGGCAGTGCCAGAAAGGTCAGGGACACAGAGACAAAAAATAAAATGGTACTACAAAATTATCCTGAGGATGCAGGCCATTTTGGAAATGTATTAAAAAAAGGAGCATTCTCAAATAAGAACATGTAGCAGAATAAGAACATAGGTCTTAAAAGAAAGATGGAGCAACAGAGAACTACTTTTTTCTATACATAAAAAGGTTGACTGAACAGTTAAGAATCTATGAGCCACTATTGTTTCCTGGTTGCTTTGCTATCTTTTACATCAGGAGACTGTAGTTTTGAATAAGAGAAGGTTTTTCTTTATAATATTGGACTTCAGCTGATTGTATCTGATGGACCTAGAATTTTACAGGTGTTGCACTGGATTTCTTGAAATAGTGATGTTTAACACTGAAAATAATTAATGCAGAGACCTCAATTATTATATTAGAATTTGAATGATGGAGAGACTTTAAGCTGTATTTGTTGAGTCAAAGTGGAGCAGCTGACTGTAGTGATAAGAACTCTCATTTTAACTCTTGGTTATTATCCTTCGGCCATTTGGTTGTTAACTAGTTGTCTTACATGGCCATAGACTTTTATAAACACAATACCTAAACCTGTTCATCAGTAAATGCTTAATCTTGTGGGCAATGTTTAATGCAAGGACTTGAATTTATGTTACGTGTTGGTGCTGCCCTACTAATTGTTATAAAACTTATTACAGCGGAGACCCTAATGTCAGACTTCGCTAGGAAGCATAAGAATGAAAAGTCTGCTCTTGGCAATAGCTGTCTGGAAGAGCAGGCAGGACGTCAACATCTATGTGAAGGATTCAATACACTAAATGAGGTAGTCAGTACTTTATATGTTTGTGTGTGAAACAGGAGAAAAATGAATTGGCTATTATGGGCACTAAAACGTTGTATTGACTGAACTAGCCAAGGTCACTATTTTTGACACAATAAGTTTATAAATAGGGCATTTGGGCTTATTATAAGTCTAGAAACTATAGTGACAGCAACAGCTGAAATACATTTGTTTGTTTTAGTTTAGGACTCTGCCTAGGCCTGCAATAGTTCAGAAATGAATATACTATTGATGTGTAATACATTTAAAATCGGAGTTTTTTTAAGCGATTTAATGACTAGGAATGCAGAACTGGGGTGTTCAACTGCGGTTTTTTTTGTTTTGGAAACTATATACTTTTCTCTCTATGATCCAGCTACTGCAGTGTATAAAATATCCTTTATATATGCCCATTTAGGGGCAACTTGCTTTCTACCAGGCAATAAGTATTCTTTAAAGGCTGATTTTATAAATGCTTTCAGCACACAGTTTGCTGCTCAGTTAAATGTTGAGTTTTTGATTGCTTTATGATTTAACTCGATTGAAAGAATTTTTAGTGAGAGTGTTAAGGATCTGGATGACAATGTTTTAATCTTTTATCATAAAACGTGGAGCAGCCTTTCAAACTGCCAAACCAGTTATTATACAATGTAAAATGTTGATCAAGGATGAGGTACTATATCAATTATCATGTTATGGTCAGACAGTGATTTATTTCCTGGGAATGTATATTAGTATTTATGCATTATTTGTTATCTTAAAATGCAAATCATTCTTTTCAGTGAGTTAGAAATTATTGCATATATTGAACAAATCTCATTTTGAGTTGTTGCAAGAATTATATCTCCCATTTCTGTTTTACTTCACATCATTTTAGTGGGCATAGTGATGTAGTTATACTGGCAATTTCAGGTACTCTACCTCTTAATGCAAAGAGCTGAGAGCGCAAGTATGCAAAAGTAAAAGGCAGGTTGGAAGGCATGTATATAAGTTTATAAATGTATGTGTGCGTGTGTGTGTGTGTGTGTGTGTGTGTGTGTGTGTGTGTGTGTGTGTGTATATATATATATATATATATATATATACACACACACACACACACACACACATATATATATATACATACATACACACGTATATATATATATATATATATATATATATATATATATATATATATATATATATATCTCAAAAAATCAAACTACTGAAGGATGGAATTTGCCCCTTCTTCACTGTTGTGTGATCTTGGAGTTGGTATATATAATTAACAGAGGGTGTGGGGGTGCAGCCCCCCCCTTCATGAAGGGTACAGGGAGGCGTGCCCCCTGCATTAAAAATGTTTTCAGTATTTTGGGATTCACTCCTTTGGTTTGTTAGTCTTCTGAAGTAGACCCATATATAAATATACAGCGAGAGAGAGAGAGATGGATAGATATATGGGCCTGGCATTTGACTGAAACCCTAATGACTGAACTTATTTGAATGAAAACTCACTTGATAGAAAATTTTCTTTATAACAAATATATTAAAAAAAAAAGTTTTTACTGGGGGCAAGCCCCCTTGCACTCCCCAGTCCCCTCCCTACTTATACAAATTAACCTTACGGTTGAGTAACCATCGAGAAAAGAAAAAACCTCCATCCAGTGACTCAGTGGTTGAGTGAAAACAATCATCTACAGATCCAGGAGTACAACATGGGACTGATTATTGCAATCCATACATACTCTGCTAGATTCACTTCCCATATAACTCCTAGAGGACATGACATTATCACATGCTTTCTACTGACTTCTACACTTTTCTGAAAAATGAGTTTTCAGTTAAATGAAACTACAATCAAATTTTTTTTATTTATTTTACATTTATTTACTGGGCTAGTCCAACTGGATACATTTCCATTTTCAGCAGAGGCCCGGGGAGAAATGCTCCACATTGAAGTCAATACAAACAAGTCATTTACATAAAGAAAGTAAGTAGTTTGTAAAATACAAACAGAAATAAGGTTCAATCTAGATTATACTAGTTGAAAATATATACTGGGAAGGACACTTACTCTAATTTTATTTACAGTACAAGATAGGGGAGTTATACTTTAGTAAAACATACATGAAGAATATAATTGATTAAGTAAATATAAACCATACAGAGTTCTATATTAATTCATATCAGAGGCTAATTAACAAGGGTGTTTTAGAGATTGTCTACTCAAGGGGAGTGAGTAGAGAGAGGGAAGAGAGGGTGGTTAAGAGAAGAGTAATTAGTAGAATCATAAGATTAGTCGGGATTGATGCATGGGCATAGCCAGAGTGCTTTTAGATGTTGTTTGAGCTTTTGTTTAAAGAGGAAGGGTGACAAAGTAGAAGTTAAAGTGGTAGGTAGAAGATTCCAGTATTTACCTATGGTGTTGGAGAACAGTGAGTCGCCTGCTATGTTATTGGACTTAGTTAGCTTCACAAGAAGTTTATTAGAGGAGCTTAATGAATTTAGGTTAGAATAGGGAGAAATAAGGTCAGAAAGTATAGGGGTATTTTTTGGTTGGTAAAATATCCTATGAACAAAGGTAATTTGGGAGAGTAATAGCGTATTTTTTAGTTCTAGCCAGTTTAGTTGTTGTAGATTCTGACAGTGGTGAGTTCTAAATGGGTTTGCGGTAGCAAATCTAGCAATGCTATAGTATGCATTTGCTAGTTTAGTGAGGTTATTTTTCTTTAGGTTAGTGTATATGGATGAAGCATAAAGAAGAGTGGAAATAAGATGAGAGTGAGCGAGTGTAATTTTGGCCTGTGGAGTTAAAAAGGTTTTAATTCTATATAAGGAGCCGTGTTTTCTATTTACGGTTTTAATACTGTTATTAATGTGATATCAAAAGTGAGGTTATTGTCAATTATAATACCTAACAGCTTAGTGGTAGAGTCAGGGGCTTTATGTGTGCCATTGTTGGAAGTAATAGAGAAGTCTATGAGGGGGGACTTACTATTAGGCCTGAAGAGCAGGAGTTTGGTTTTATTGCCATTCAAAAGGAGGCAGCGTTTCAAGAACCATGCCTCAACTGTGCTAAATACATTCTGTGTTAAGGTTTGTAGTTCAGAGGAGGTGTTAGCAGAGCATATAAGTGTTGAGCCATCTGCATATTGAATACATGTAGCTTGAGGTATTGCTACATGTAAGTCATTTATGAATAAAGAGAAGAGGAGAGGTCCTAGGATGGAACCCTGTGGAACTCCAAGAGAGACTGGCAGAAGGGATGAAAGTGTGTTATCCCAGAGAACTGCCTGTTACTAAGGTAAGAAGTGAACCATTGAATAGCTTTGGTATCTAGAGAGAGAGATTCAAGGGTTTTTATGAGAATATTGTGGTTTATCATGCCAAAGGCTTTTGACAGGTCTATAAAAACAGGATACTATTATTGTGGTTTCTATTGATACACTCGGTAACAGATAGGAGAGCTGTTGTAGCGCTATGAAATGGCCTAAAGCCATGTTGGCAGTTGGCTAATAAGTTATACTGAGTTAAGTGGTGCATTAGCTGATGATGAATACATTTCTCCATAAGTTTTGCTAAGGGTGATAAGAGTGCTATAGGCCTGTAGTTAGAATAGTCTTTTGAGCTACCTCCTTTATGTAAAGGGATTATGTGGGAAATTTTCCAGATAGCAGGGATGATTCCTTCATTGATGGTTCTGTTTATAAGGAGGGATATGGGATAAGCAACTGCTTCAGCTACTTTTTGAAGGTATACAGATGGTAACTGATCTGCAGATGGGGTACAAGGTTTGAGTTTTTGGATGAGTTTTAGGATGTAGGAAGTAGAGATGGAATATAGGGAGATTAGCAGATATGCAGGTGGGAAGGTTAGATTTGTCTATTGTGAGTTGACTCGTTATTGAATTAATGGTGTCTGTGAAAAAGGAATTAAAGGCATTGGCAATTTGATGTGAGGTATTCTTTTTGGCCCCTAAAGGGGAAGGTGTACTAGAGTGGCCTGGGTGTAGGAGCGAATTTAAGGTTGACCAGAACTTTTGGGGTTGTTATGATGAGTTTGCTGTAATTTACAGTAATAGTTCTTTTTATCTAAAAAAAAACAGCTTTTTAGTGCTATTTCTTAACTGTCTAAAGGCTTGTTGGTCTAAAGTAGTTTTTGTAGTTCTCCATTTAGCCCAAGATTTATTCCTAAGTAGTATTTTTTGTCTTGTCTCTTTGGACAGCCAGAAGGCAGGTTTAGATTTAACTCTGATAGATCGTTTTGGAGCATGTTGGTCAAGGATTGATAGGAATTTGGTATTGAAATATGCGATAGCATCTTCAAGGGTTAGGGTTTTTAGAAGATTCCAGTTACAGGCTTTTAGTTCATTTTGGAATAATAATGGGTTGAAGTGTTTCTTGCTACGTGAAACCCTGTAGGTAGGGGTGTAATTAATGTCACTCTTTTGTCTTATGATGTAAGTTAAGGAATGATCACTTACATCATCAGGCAAAGTTCCTACTGTATATGTTTGTTGCTGTTTGTTAGTAAGAATCCAATCTAGAATACTTTCTTTGTTATTGGGTTTATTGATTCTTGTGGGATTATTGATTGTCTGAGTAAAGCCATGAAGATTAATATGAGATGAAGGATTATTTGTATTGACAGAGGACCAATCACAATTAAAGTCTCCTAAAATGACTGTTTCTTGTGGGTAGAAAGAAGATATCCAACTTAGGATATTCTCAATTGTAGTGTAATTATTGCCAGGAGGTAGGTAGATACATATGATATAGATTGATTTATTAGGGTTTAGTTGTAGTTAAGAAGTAAGGATTTCAGCTTTATCATCTTTTAATGGGTTGGAAGGTTGTGAGGAGATTTTTAGTCCATTTTTAAACAGAAGTGCTACTCCTCCACCCTTACGTTTTATGCGGTCCATTCTCAATATGTTATATCCAGGGGGAAGTATTGCATTGTCTTTAGTACCAGGTTTCAGCCAAGTTTCAGTGAGACAGAAAATGTCTAAGGAGTGAGTATCAAGGAGGCATGGAGATGGGCAATCTTATTGTTGATACTGCGGATATTGAGATGTCCGATAAGTAAGGCATTAGAAACAGTGGTTAGTATTAGGGGGGGGGGTAGAGTATGAGATATTATAAGTTATGTCAGTGGAGTTGGTCCTGGGTTAGGGTGGATGTCACCATCGCAGAGGGTTGGTGTTTTTAGTTCAAATGATGGTTTGCATGAGAAGTTGGTTAGATATTTTAGCCTCCTTATGTTTGAATTGTTGAAGTTAATGTGTGTAAGGTGATGGTATTTGGGTAGTAGGTAGTTGGGGGTGCATGTAATGTTTAAATGAGTATAAGTTTGGATAGGATGTTGGAAGGCTGTTTGTCTGCGACAGTAACTAAAGTGGTAATAATTAGTTCTTTCATAAGAAGTAAGGAGATAGATGATGGTTAAGCCTAGAGAGCATATGTATATGAATATTAGTTTGGTTAGTATAGTTTTAGATATGAGAGACATATTGTTAAGAAGAGTTATAAAGCCCTAGGAGATACAGTTAATAAGTAAAAAACAAGTTAAAGTATAGGAAAGGTATAGTTTTCCTGAGAGGAGTAGTTAAGAGTATAAGTGAAAGGTAAGTGTTAAGAGAGAGGTAATTGATAGAGTAAGTTAGGAGGGATGAGGTGGGGTTTATAGTAATTAAGAGAGAGATAATAGATAAAGTAGTTAAGGAGGGACGAGATGGAGTTATATTAATGAACAGTTACAAAGGATAGGATGGGTCAGGGAGGGGGTGTGGTTAGGGAGGTATAATTGTAAGAGCACTGGGGGTGGGTGGGATATGGGGGTAAGGTAGGGGAGCGAAGCGGGGCAGAACCAGTCAGTAGATTATGTGGAGCCAATCAGACCTTCCAGAGAGCTTATCGCCGATGTATGTCAGGCAGATAAGAAACACCTTATTGTAGACGTTTTATGGCAGTACATTTAAACAAAACCAGTTTACTTTTAAGTTTGCACAAAACCAGTTTACTTTTACTCTGTAAATCAGCGTCTGCTATATACGTTTTTATAGATAAATTCGGTTGCCAAATAAGTTAGTTAAGCAGAGATGAAGAACAACCTCAGCAGACGATAGAAAGATCAGTCACTGTATTGTGTTGCCATCTAGTGGCGTAAGGGAGGAAAGACCTCAACTTTAGGTTAAACAAGAAAGTATTCTATATGGGAGATAAGACGGCCTAGGTAAGTTCCACGAGTGTGCTGGCCCAGCTCAGACAAGGCCTTAGCAAATTTAAAAAAAAAACAGAAATGGGGTCAGACGTTTCTGGGTTTTACCATTTGTGTTTCAATAAAATGGCATACACACATAAAAAAAAAAATATATATATATATATATATATATATATATATATATAGGTCTACTTCAAATCATCAAAGTTTCAGAACACTGAACATCATATGGTCGAACATTCTGAATGAAGATCACAGTACAGCACAGAACAGGACATTTACCATTTTCCTCGCTGTAGTGCAATCCTGGAGTTGGTATATTTAAGTAGCAGGTGGAGTGGGGGGTGCAGGGGAGCTTGCCCCCCTGTAAAAACATAAAAGAAGACTTATTTTCTTTTTACATTTTTTTTTATTTTATGTTCGATGTTTCAGAACTTTGATCATCTGGTCTTTAAACAGATGATGTTCGATGTTATGAAACTTTGATAACTTGAAGTAGACCCATGTTATGTGTGTATGTATATATTTATATATACACACATTAATGGTTAATGTGAAAGTTATATTTTTATATAAACCCAGTAAAATATGAAAAGGAAAATGTGAAATATGGCATTTTCTTTCATGTGGGGTTCAAGACTAAATCCAATGAAAAGAGATGTATTGTATATGAGTGAAGATGAAGATGAAAGGGATTGGGGTTACTAAATCCAGTTGTTTATTCTGCTTCTTTAAATTTGTGTAGAATATTAAAATAAGTAAAGGGTGAGAATGAGAATTAATAGTGAGAATGTTTAAATATAAATTCAACAAATTCTGAGAAATTATGGGAATAAGAAAAAGAGAAACAATCTATGTAAATCAAGAAAAAAATAATACAATGGAAAATAAAACCTGATATAGAGAAAGATATAAGGAAGTGGTATAGTAATGTGATGAAACAATACTATGTAAATCCAAGGGAAAATTTAACAGAAGATGTGATTAAAGCCATTAAAGGAAGGGAAAATTATACCAAGACAGTAGAGTGCCAAGATTTTCTATGGAGACTGGTCATAAAAAGTTATCAGCAAAGGGGAATATGCCATATAAAAAGTTGAAAGTGTGTGTATATTTTGTGTGGAGGAGGAGACAACAGAAAATGATGTTTGTGGTGAAAACTCTGTTAAAAGGTGTGAGAAAAAAAATGTCAGTATATTCATAACAAACAATATAATATCCATACATAGTCATATTCATATCTATAATAAGATTTAAGTGCTTTCATTGCAAGTTACACATAATTTCAACAGAAAAAGTATACATTCACTTTCTTCTTTTTAAATACCCTTAAAGGCACCAAACTTTCTAAAGTATTTAAAGAGATACACCCATATATACATTATCAATTCTTTAAAATATTCTATAAAAAAACACCAACAAATCAATAAAACATGAAAATCAATGATAGGAAAATACTGATATTTAACAGTCTTTGTTAAGATCCAACAACAGATTTAATAAATTAATAAAGATGAATTTAATAAAAATCATAATCATTCAGCTTTAGCTTTTAAAATGGGTTTTATAGAAATTAAATCATTAATTTCTGGTGGAGCACTGCATTCAACAACAGTTGCCAATAAAGCTCCCTCTGTTCAACTAATAAGTCCCAGTCACCCACCCACCAGTGCGGTAAGACACTTTTTCACGTATAGCAAAGGCAAATTTTCTAAATTCTTTATATTGAACAGAATGCATATACAAGGCATTAAAATTGTTCTCTTCACAAATGGCATAAATATGTTGGTATATTTTTGCTTTCAAAGGACCAATCATCTTTGCGACATAAAATGCCAGGCAAGATGAACAGAAAGCAATAATATAATGCCTTTAGTATTACAATTGTAGTTACCTCTAACAAATTAAATTCAGGTATCCAGGAACAAAAAAAAAATGGGTTCCCTGGATGATATATCTGCACTGCTTGCAAGCACCACAACACTTCATCCCTATATTTCTGGTGGAAATCCCATGTTTAATCCAGTTTCTTTCTAAGATGGTCTTTAGGTTTGTACCATTCTTGTGTAGAAACTTGGGTCGTTGTCCTAACTGGTTTAATAATCCAAAAGTGCCAAAAACAATGTTCCAATGGGTATAATCACCCTCTTCAAGGAATACATTTCTCTATTAAATTCCATCACAAATGCCTGTGATAAATTTCCACTATTGGTCTGTTTTGTTTTACCTGCCAACATATTAGCCTAGTGTAAAAGGGGACCTTATCTAATATTCTTGTGCTCTACCACCTATTTATTAAGATCATCTACCTTATCCTTTGGGTAACCATGACCTTTAAACAGATTACATAATTTGATAACTTCATCCTTAAAAATACGATCATTGGATACTAGCCTGCTTAAGCTAATCAATTGCCCTTCGACTAAAGTTCTCTTTTGCCACAGAAGGTGCTATCAAAATATAAGTCAGAGTTAGAAAAAAGTATCCTTCCTGTAAATATTTGACTCATATCTGCCAGCTGGAAAATTCTTGTACACTGTAATATCTAGGAAGTTAATTGAGTAATTATTCCATTGATATGTAAAACTCAGAAAACTGGTAGAATTGGTTAAGAATAATCAATAAACGGATCTAAATCATTAGCACTACCTTTCTTAAAATAAAAATATTGTCTGGGTACCTCGAATAAGTTTCAATCATAGAAGAGAAAGTGTGAATTCAAAATGGTAGTGGTCTCCCAATGCCACAAAACTATGTTAGCAAAAACAGGGGCTAACACTACTCCCATTTCTATACCTCTAAGCTGCTTAAAATATTCACCTTCATAATACATAAAATTGTTAGTAAAGAACCATTTCCATACATTGGAATATTATGTTAATCTCAGAATTGTTTAAATCAGTACCTGTAACCATCATTTCTAAAAACCATTCTAGCCACTGCCCATGTAGAATCACTGAAAATAAGTCTTTAATATCCATAGTAACAAACCAATCCTCTGGTAAGAAGGTAGTATTGTCTAACATTGCAAGAAAATACACACAAAAAGAAGAAACTGGTCTCACCACGATAAGCTTTGAAGTAAAACTCCTTAGTCCTTGATGCAAAAGTAGATTTAAAACTTTGTATCTTTATTCCATGTAACAAAAAAGTTGATAGCTTCATAAATACAACTATGCTTCATCAGATAACTTTTAAAACCAAAACTCTCTATTTTAAAGTAAAATAGGCGGGAACTTTAAAATACTTTAAAATACTTTAAAATAGAGAGTTTTGGTTTTAAAAGTTATCTGATGAAGCATAGCTGTATTTATGCGAAAGCGCTTATCAACTTTTTTGTTACGTGGAATAAAGATACAAAGTTTTAAATCTACTTTTGCATCAAGGACTAAGGAGTTTTATTTCAAAGCTTATCGTGGTGAGACCAGTTTCTTCTTTTTGTGTGAATTTCAGTTTGGGACTTGTGAAATTTGGTCTCTCAACAGAACAGTTGCATCTTTTAGTTTGTGTTTATTGCAAGAAAATACCAAGAATCCTTTAAAATGTGCTTTTTACACACCAACAAAAGACTTAAGTTTGAAGTCAACTTATTTGGCCAATGGTTCTTTGAGCCTGCTGGTGCTATTATTGGTCTCAGAGGGGGGGTTCTGTAATCAATTTATGTATTTTCATAATTCCAAAACTTGCAGGAATCTTTGGGTTTTTAACCATAAAAAAATTCCCTAGTTCTACTTGGCAGATCATAGGTGATAAAAATGTCCTCTAAGGCTAAATGTATGCCAAGATAGGGGCAATTAATCTCATTGGGAGAAACTTCAGTAAAATACTCAAGCATCTTAGAGGGAATACAGATGGTGATCCATAATAACACTCTCCCTCCCTTGTCAGTTTTCATAATTCACAATTTTTTTTTAATTAGAACTTGTAAAAGATTTCTTTCATCATATGTACAATTACAAAATCTAGGCCTCTTTCTAAAGCATCATTCCCTAATACTGTATACATATAACTGCTCAAGCAAAACAATAGGTGGTGTGAGGGGTGGGTTAAAAGTATTTCTTCTACCCAAACTAGAATCATTTTCATTTTTGGATGTTAAAACACATTTCAAGGTTAACTTTCTTGTAAAAAGTTTCAATTCTGTTAAAATGTCAACGACATTAGGCTAGCTCGAAAGTACACATCTAAAATCCTTTTGAAAAAGTAAGCCAAAAATGGGAGTGATTTCCACAGGAGAAAAAATATAGATTTTATAACCCCCAAATTCAAAGGCAGTACCTCTTACATCCAAGGGCAGGGTAGACAGTGTTACTACTTGTGAAGATGCCTGTTTCGATATTTCACTCTTCGAGAGTCCCGTCTGGTGTATGTTGGCTGGAGGTTGAGAACATTCTCTCCCTGTTTTACTCATTTGTCCTCCAATCTCTTGTATCTGCATGGAAGGCCTTACATCAAAAATGATCCGGTTGTTCCTCCTATTGAGACTGGTCATAAATAAATTACTAGTAAAGGGGAATATGCCATATAAAAGTTGAAAGTGTGTGTATATTTTGTGATGAGGAAGAGACAATAGAGCATGATTTTTTTGAAATGTAAACGACTGGTGAAAACTCTGAAAAAAGATGTGAGAAGAATGTTTTTCAGTATATTAATGACAAAATAATATTAATTCATAATCAAATTGATATATATAATAAGAATAAGAGGAAAAGAATATCTGAGAAGGGTAGATAAGAATTTATTTTACGTAATACAGGTTATATGAATTGAAAGAGTGAATGAAAATTTGTTTAATGGGAAATGGATTTTTTCATTCATTTATATATATATATATATATATATATATATATATATATATATATATATATATAGCTCAAAATCAGATTATGGTTGTGGAAGGTGGAGTATGGGTTAGTTATGGAAGAACAACAATGAAGATGTTATAAGAAAAATGATAAATAGTAAGAAAAAGAAATTCTGTATATATGAGCCTGCAATCATGTATATTTTGTAAATAAGTGATCATGTAAATAATGTTTTTATGTTTTTTTAAATAAAGGACCTATACTTTTTTGATAGCTGACATGGGATCTTTTATATCCTCCTGAACCACCAACAACTCAAGCTGATGGGATCTTGAATTAACTTTTTAACCAAAGGATGACAAACTCAGAAATGCCGTTCCCCCTTTATGCTGGACTGCAGTGTCATCAATCAATCTGCCTGGTGTGGGAAAAGAACAGACAGCATTCTGCACCAAAGGCTAGTGTGCTAGCTGTTGTGCCACTGATATTATATATACATATATGGATCTACTTCATAACACTGCATTACCATAACATTGAATTTCTAAACATCGAGACCACAACAACAAAAGACCACATCATTGAAAGTTCAGAAGATAGTAGTGTAGAATATCAAACCTGAAGTAAATGCTGATAGGGTAATTGATTTACTGGTGTGCTGTTACTTTAAGGGTTTGTAGTAAGCACTGTAAAATGTATTGCGAAGTTGACATGAAATAGCTTTGTTGTCTTTGCAATAGTTTGGGTATGTGTAGTTAAAGTTTTAAGTTCATTTAGAATGGAGCTTTACACTTCAGGTATTCTGCTGTTGAACATAGTAAGGTTATTGTTGTTTATCGATCACTAGACTTTTTATGTTCTTCAAAGTAGTGTGATTGCAGAGGATAGATTTGCTACATTTAGGTTGCTTTACTGTGCTTAATGTTTTGGGATTATTTTTTTACACTTTTGAATTAGATATATATATATATATATATATATATATATATATGTGTGTGTGTGTGTGTGTATAAAGACACACACACACACACACACACACACACTCTTTCTCTCTCTGGAGCATCTCAACTGGAGATACAGTGACTATTTTTTTTAACCAGGATGGGCTGGTAATATCAACATTGATGACTGGAGTAAGTTTTTTTTTTTTTTGCCTCAGATGAATTGCATTTGGGTACCCATATAAATAAGATTCCTGCATTAAGGGAAATTATAAATAATTATATGCATACAATCCAAATTGAGAACATACACAAGCTATAGAATCAGTCACAATCAGTGTATACTTGTTTTTAATACAGGTTTAGGTCATAATTTAGAACTGTTAAAGTATTAGTGACAAAGGAATATACTTAATTGTTGGGTAGATAGGATAAGTATATTAGTGGCAAAGGAATGTACTTATTTGATGGGTAGATTGGATATCTTCGCAACTGTATTTTTGGATCATGCTCTTTTACTATTAAAAATGCAGTTGATTTGATCCCACTTTGACAGTCACTGAAAAGAGAGCTTTAAAAAAATCAGAAAGAACAATTCAGTATGAGTTTTGAAACTTTAATATTGTGTTGGCCTCATTTAAAACCAATAGATCAAGGATTAATTCCAAAAATAAAATGAGATGTAACCAAAATAGAGTTAGTTTGAGTTCCTGAGAGAATCTATATTTGGAAATGTGAAAGTTATAGCTACAACACTGGGGTAATAACACCTTCAGTTAATCAATGTATAATGTGATGCTATATGGAAGGTCATTGCTGCAGAAATCAGAATCAATGATATAAAGAATAAAATACAAAAAATGTGATACATAAAACTGAAGTTAAGAAATCTCTCAAATAAAAGGACTTTGTGGCTACTCTTGCTAATGAGAAATATCTGGTATTAAGGTTGAGAGAGACCAAATAGCAGATAGGATGGTTAATGAAATAAAGGACCACTTGTCAGGCATTTTAAATAGTTTTTCTAAATTTTATAGAATGAGTGGAATACACATTGTTAGTTTAGAATTAGTTACTTTAAGTTAATCAGTTACTTTTTTTAAATAAACTTTATCATTTCCATGCAGCCACCTTAATGAAAGAATTTATATTGTGTACACCAGATGTTAGATGAATTGGGCAAAGATAAATGACTTGGCCTTAATGGTGTGCCTGTAAACATACATGTTAAGGCTACAGAAATATCACGGAATAATTTCATAGTCAAAACTATGTACTTAATTAATCTGACCTTGCCACATCTAGAGGCAGGCAATAAATGGCATTTGAAACCTGGTAAATACTCTCCTAAGAGGTTCAAACTATCTACACCATGATTATTAACCTTTTACCTGGCCTCTTACCTAAAAGATTGACCAGAATACTTCCTGCCCCTTGATTCATTAAACACAATTTATTAGTAGCAAGTCTAGATGCTGAAACATTTGATGGGATAATCCCAGAGTACCTATTCAGGAATTAAAAAAATTCTCATTACCCACTTAAACACTCAAGAATGCCCCCCAACACACACACAGATTCTCAACTTAACTTTAAATGGCTTGCTTGAGAAACTTTCCATCTGGAGAGATGTAATCTTCCCTCTAGTCAAAAAGAGAATGACAGGGAAAAACTGGCCATTCATTAGTCTAAACATAAAGCTTTGGGAAGCTAGGGATAAAGACATGAGGAATCTATAAACAGTAGGAATCCAATGTTCAGCTAAAGCACCATTACCTAGAGCTAAGGAAAGAGTTGACAGTACAACAGATTCTGCAAAGGTAACTTTCATAAGAAATATATGAGTAACATAGGCTGGTAACTCAATATACTTCTGGAAAGAAAAAACTGCCAATCATTAGCGGACCGGAGTTCCGCTCTGGTGACCCCTAACCAGGAAATGTCAAAAGACTTACAAGAAGTATTGTAGAATCCCCAGAGTTTTCCTCCACACAGCAAATAAAGAAAACTGAATTTTTGTTAACAACAGGCATTTCCTAGTGTAAGCATTAAAAGACAAACAAGTTCCTGCCTTTACTAACCCAACCAATTTTTAATATTTCCCCTACAGCCTTCATAAACACAGCCCGCCCCTCACAGTCATTATCAACACCAGCAGCTTGCACCTCAATGTCCTACAATTTCTGAAAAACAGGTTAAAAAGCACTAATGAACCACAGTGAGTAAAATGGTACAGCCTTCTCTAAACTGCATCCAGCCTTTCTTAAATGGACAGGGGCTCATATTGCAAAATCCCTCTCATACATATATAACTTGCCAATTACTTCAGGACTCTTCCATAACCAGCTCAAGCACATGGTCAGAATCCCTCTTCCTAAGCACCCCATGGCAAAGCCTGAAGTAATTTCACACTAAAAACATTTTCAAAAAAAGTTATCTATAAACAAATCCTAGATAATAATAAATATGGGCTTCTGTGGGAAGCCCATCATGGCTTCCACAACTCCTTTGGTTCTATGACTGCCCCATATCCAACCCCCCACCAATTCCTTAATATCACAGATGGATCTAGATTAACAGGTGGACTGTTCATAAACATAAGCAGAGCATTCAACGCAGTCAACCACATCATCCTCCTTCATAAGATAAGCAGGCTCAGCTTTGGAACACAAATAATAATACTGATGCAAAGTTACCTTCAAGACAAAATATTCTAGGTCTGCTCAAAGAAAAAAAAAACTCATAGCATAGATCCTTCAAAGTAAGAGTATCTTAAGGATCCTTCAAAGTAAGAGTATCCTATGGATCCTTCAAAATAAGAGTATCCTATGACTCTGTTCTGGGTTCATTGATTTTCTCACTTTTCACCCATTATCTTCCACTCTGAATATTGTAATGTATGTTGATCATCTCCTCATGCTTTAATTAAGCAATAACCCACGCCTGGGTATGGGTAATGCTGGATTTACCCACAGTTGCTGTGTTTTGGTCACGAGGGTGAAGCCTGAGTGGCCAAACAAAGACAACCGTGGGTAAATCCAGCATTATCCACACCCAGAAGTGGGTTATTGCTATTATACAATGACATTATTTAAAAAAATATATATTTACTTTTCTTAAATAATGGCATTGTATAATGCCTCTGTGCTGCCCTTCCGCAGCTGTCTAGTATTCTGCGGCAGTTCTGATGTACTGCTCATGTGTATGCTACAAAGTACATCAGAGCTGTGTGTGGAAGCAACGGAGAAAGCAAGATCTCCGTTGCTTTATAGAAAGTGTCTCGCTATGTTAAAGGAGTTTAACATAGCGAGACAGCTTCCGTTGCTTTTTTTTTAAGCTGTCTCGCTATGTTAAACTCCTTTAACATAGCGAGACACCTTCTAAAAAGCAACGGAGATCTTGCATTCTCTGTTGCTGTAACAAAAAAAAAAAAAAAAAAAGACATACTAATGGAAAAAGTCTGGGCGACTGGACCTTTTTCCTTTACTATATATCTGATTTACGTGCATGCTGACCAATCAGCGTGCACGTTTTGGAATATTAATGGGGGGTTATTGTACAATTAGAAACATCTTTCTATAGCACCAACTGAAACTACAAAAAACCTGCATTAAGATTTGCAACTGGACCCAAAACAAAAGTTTGCTTATCAACCATGTAGAACTGAGTGTCATAATCTTCGGAGCACCTCTAAATATTCCAAGAATACCCATATTATTGTTACAGACACAAACAAAAGCAACCTTCTAGCTGTGAGTAAACAAAATGGCTTGACCTCAGCCTTCACCCCTCACGATCCTTCCCTAAATGCTCAAACATTATTATAAACAAAGCACTTATTCAAGGTAAATATTCCACTTACTGTCACCACTCTCCTGCCAAGCTGTAACAAGAAATGTATTAACTCCAGAAATGATTATTAACTTTCCACTCAAGCAGAAGTGCACAAAAAATAAAATAGCAATTAACGAAAGCTGCAGATCTGCATTGTTTGCTTTCCAGAGGACCAAAACATACCTTACTGTTATCTAAAATAAAATGGCTACCACAGAATGAAAGATTAACCCTACTACGATCTTTTGAGATCTTTCTAATCAGATGGAGGCATTGTCCCTGCCCCCATTAAAATCCAAGTTGCAAATAAGACACTAGAATTATGCACTGAGTGGGGGATATAAATGTAAATACCCTTTCTCTACTTAGATCCAGATTTAAAATGGCTATGGGCAAAATGGCATTTGCAAAGTTTGTATCTGCCATCTGGAACCGACACTCAACAGAAATCAGACAAGGAGACACTTTGCACATGTTCCAAAGCAATCTGAAGTTCCTTGTTAAGGAATCGGCCTTCTTAGATGGAAATGGGTAAGCAGACACAGGAAATAACATCAAGCACCTTGCCACAGTACTGATGCTGTCTGCAATAACTATGCTGCAGGTAAATGTTACCTTTGTCATTAATTATTGTTCTTGCTGCTTTGACATCAAAAAGCTGCACTGTTGGCATTCTATCATTTTTACAAGTGTTATGTTTCTTCAATATTTTTATACTGGCAACTACAAAGCACAAAGCATTTGCCATTGTAAATCTACCCAGTGAAGGAAGAGTTCACTGCCAAATTCTGTGCAATCATGCTTTCAAAATATTCTTTGCAAATCTGCAACTGACTATCTGCATTGGAAATATTTGACTATTCAAAATATTTGTTGTAAATCTGCAGTTTACTGTCTGTTTTTCGAAATAGTCTGCTACCTGCCAATATTTAATATATTAAATGTTGCCATATTGGGCCCGGGTCATGGCTGAAAAGGGTATGACGACTGGTCTACCAGGTTATCAAATTACAATAAATATAATAAAATCTTTTCCAACTATTACTGTATTTGAAATTTCCTAATGGGTTTGTTAAGTTGCTTTTACCATTATGTCAAAGGGCAGGAGTGAGGAAAGAATTTGTGGAATAAACTTTTCTTAGGTATTTCATTTATGAAGGAGCACCAAAGAAGGATACTTACTCTCTCCTTGTTTGTCTTCTCTCTTCATTTGGAAAACCTGGCAAACAGGTTACGACAAATCCCAACTAATGGATACAGGTTACACAGATTGACCTCTAAGGTTTCTTTGTATACAGAAAATCATTTGTATTCTATTCGTCTTATCAGAGCAGAATTTGGCTGTTATTTTTCAATAATGAGACAAATTTAAGAGACTGCCAAGTTATAAGGCCAGCACAGAGAAAATGACAGTTATACATATAATACCTCATAGAAAATACTTATAGAATACCACTTTTTTTTTTTAACTTGGTCCCCTCGGACCGACCTCATTTATGCTACCCATGCTCCCAGTGCCCATGTCCACACTGGGTCTACCAGCATCCTCCTCCTGCCTCCCTCCTTCCCAGACTTGCTTCAGTTTTACTTGCACTGTTGGTGGATTTTAAGGGCATTCTCAAGGCTCTGCTGTCTGTGCTTCTATCTGGTCCGTGTGTGTTTTATTTTTCATGCCCTACCCACTCCCCCCCCCCCCACACACACACACACACACACTCATTGGTTGTGTTCAAGTACAACTCCCTTCTTTGAACCTCACCCCCCCATTAGGGAATGTCACCAGTGAGTGCCCTCCCCCCAGTACCAGTGCATTCATTCCTTCCTAGCACTCCCTCTGTTGTCTGGTTGTCCATGCTTCTCATTGAACCTCTGTCAGCTGGGCCATAATTCAGGCTTTATTCATCTATAGCACCAGAACAGCTAGAAACTAATTGCATAACTTACTTAGATCAATCATGTTAACATTGATGGGTATTTTACAGAATGTTAAGCCTTGTGGTTATAAAAAAAAAAGAGAGAGAGGAATTTGCTTGGATATCACACAAAGTATACAGGCAGTGCTGTGATAATGCACAGATCACAAGATCTTTATCTTGCTCTATCAGCAAAGTGTTTTGGTAAATTAAGGAAAGCTCCAGCTGTGTTTATTTCAGCAGTGCGAAAAACAAAGATGGCCTGGAACATAATTAATCTTCCAGTAGTTGTGAGGAAACTTGGAGTCACTGATTTTTGATTTGTATAGTATGACAGCAAGACTAACACTTTTACAAGGGTTAATATTCAAAGGCTATGAAGCTAGGTGGAAATTTGACTTGATTTTAAGGTATGGAGGGGAGAAAGAGTTTTGAGAGATACTTAAAGAGAAGCGGTATTGCATAAGGAAATGAATAACAGCTATGGATACAGTAATAGCTATGAATTTAATGCCAATGAATAAGGACATACCAAAGAGTAGTAGTAAACTATGTGAATGGCTTGACAAGTTTTTGTCTATTAATTTGGTAAGGAGATAAGGAACACAAACTAGCAAGTCATAAGAAATTTCAACAGGTTTTTCAACATTACTATACTGGAAGCAGCTGATATACGTGTATTCATATTAACAGACTGACAGTAATCCCTGTGAAGGAAAAAACTCAAAAGTAATTCACTGATATGATATTCTGCAAACCTTGAGAGATGCCTTTTTCGCAAGGGGGCAAGCCCAACTACATCCCCTTTTATACGGGGTCACTCCACACCCTCTGGACATGTAACACTCAGGGACTGCAGAAGAGAGGAGAGAGCTGAACATTTCAGTAAAACTAAAGAATTTTTGGCAAATTAATTTTTTTCTTTACCTTTGTTAGGACTGTTGTTGATGTACAAAAAATGCATTAGGCTGGACAACAAATCCTACTACACATTACAAACTAAGTATCAACACAACCTGCAAAAATTTTGGAAAAATGTAGACCAGCTACTAAAATCCACCCAAAAGGCTTCCCCCAAACTAACCACCCCTGACACTAAAGTTCCCATCGAAACACAATTCATCTCCCACTTTGTGAACTCAATTCTATCCTTAGTATCACAGGACAGTTCCTTCCTCACTATCCCCCCAACACAAATAACTCTAATACAAGCTTTACCCTCAAAACAGTTTCCACCACTTCAATCAAAAGCATGCTCTCCAAACTAAAAACCTCATCAACAGCAGCCGACCTACTCCCCAGCTATTTCTTGAAACTCACAGCAGATGCTATTGCTATCCCAGTCTCCACTCTCATAAACAGATCAATTGTTGAAAACTATGAGCCCAAACTCTGGAAAATATCCTATGTTACACCCATACATAAAGGTGGGACCTCCATTGAACTTAATTACAGATCCATTGCTTTACTCTCCCCCCTGGCCAAAATCCCAGAAAAATGCATCCATACCCAGATGCTAAACCATCTCCTAGACAGCAACATCCTGTCACCTACTCAGCATGGTTTCAGACCTGCCCATAGTACCACTACAACCCTCCTCTGCTTCACAGACACAGTAAACCGTCTCAAAAATGAAGGCCCTCAAGTGTCAACTCTTTTTTGGATATGTCCAAAGCATTTGACACAGTCTCACACCAAATCCTGCTAAACAAACTAAACCAATATCATCTATCTAATTCCACTCTTACCTGGTTCCAAAGCTACTTAACTGACAGGTACCAAGCTGTGAAATGGGAAAATTCTCTCTCTCCTCAGCTGCCCATAACTATAGGAGTCCCACAGGGTTCTATCTTAGATCACTACTATTCACAGTCTTCACAAATGACCTCCATACCTCCACACAGCATGCATCTATAATTCAGTATGCAGATGACACTACCTTAATCTGTGCTGCACAAAACATTCCCACCCTCCAGCAAACAACTCAGCTAGCATTCTCTGATGTTGAAAACTACCTTACCAAAGCCCAACTTATCCTCAATCGAAAGAAAACTCAGCTTATGATTATAACCAGTTCTAACAAAAACACTAACAGTCAATTCACTATCTACTCCACAAATGCTCCTCCAATTGCTCCAGTGGCACAGGCTAAGCTATTGGGAATAACCATAGACTCCCACTTAAAATTTGATAGTCATCTCAACTTAACTATTAAAAAAGTACATGCCAAACTGGGGTCACTCTACCGTATCAAACCATTTCTTACCAACAACACAAGATCAGCCATTGCTCGCTCCTAACTTTTATCCACCCTACTCTATGCATCTCCCATTCTGACTAATCTCAGCAAAACTGAACTAAGCAAAATGGAAGCCTGCTATAACAGAATTGCCCGCTTTGCTGCAAATTGCTCATATAGGACTCATCACTGTACTGCTTTGAGACAGCTCCACTGGCTTGAACTGCCCAACCTCCTAACCTACAATCAGCTCTGCCTCTGTCATTCTATCTATTACCTCCCCAATAAGTGTCCTACCCTCAAAAACCTAGTACAACATCACTCAGCCAAAAGGCCTCTTAGATCATCAAGCAAACTACTACTAGAAGTCACCAACAGCTACAATAGCTTTGGAGATGCACTATATAGTAGTTCAGTGGCTAAAAAATGGAACTCTGTCCCTACTAACATTCAAAACACATCATCCAAAGCCTCCTTTAAAGACCTCATCAGGCAACATCTCAAGCAAAGTTGGCAGGGCCATGACTGCTCCCCAGGCTAGTGAAAGCAGATAACGTATACATACCAAATCTAGAGTACTTGATAATAGTTTTCAGTCTTACTCACAAACACTGGCTAATCTACAATGTATGTATTGTACCTGTGTAGTATGTATGTATTCTACCTATGTTCCAAATTTCACCTGTACACCACAAATCTATTAATTACCTTTATTTTTAAAATTAATATTTTTTTGTTTGTTCTCTCCACTGTAACTGTTTATGTGCCGCATACCACTGTGAAAACATGTCTCTTGTAATTTGTTTGTATACCAATCATGTCTAAATAACTAAATGTGTCTGTAATTTTTCTTTGTGGAGCTTTTCTCCCTGGGCCTCTGCTGAAAAAGGGCCTTTACAGCTCAGTCAGACACCCCCGGTTAACAAATGTAAAATAAATAAATAAAATAAATAAATGTAATGACATTTTCCCATGCAGGGTACTACTGCCTTAACAAGACAGTAATTAAGAGAAATAATACAAGATTTACAGTTTCTACAAAATCATTTGATTTATGGCTGGCATCCTTAAGAAAACTCAAATTATCTACTGCCAAAAGGGAGAGAGAGAGAGAGAAGACCGGCCATTACGGATATTTTATTTTTTTATTTTATTTTTACATTTGTTGACCGGGCTGGTCCAACTGGATTTATGTCCATTTTCAGTGGAGGGCCAGGGAGAAAAGCTCCACACATTAGAATAGAAAAAAACAAAATACAAATTCATAGGTACATTACCATGATTTGGCAAGTACAAATAGTACATTGCATTACATTAAAGCCTATTAGTAAGGGGACAATAAGGACAATGTCAAGTACATATTAGTAAATTACATTTTTAGCTTCTGAGTAATTAAGAAACACAATCTTACTTGCAAATTGGGTATAGATATACTGACAATAATATATGAGATATGTGAAATAGGTCAATATTACACTAAAAGAGTTAACACACTATATTGTTAGTAAAAGATCATTGAGTTAGAGTGGATGAGGAGATTAGTGTCCAGTGACAAGGGAGTTAGTTAGTCTGGGTTAACACAGGGATATGACCAAAACTACAGGGGCAAAGTTATTAGTACCGTGTGTAAGATAATTTGTGGACTGAGAAGCAATACCAACAAATTTAGACTGGTATTTGAAAAAAAAAATCTAAGAACATCAGTAGATCAGCAAGAATGAGAAAAATTAATGCTGGTTATTATACTTACTACCAAATATAAAGAATTTTATACTGTAGTTAACTCTACCAGAATGTTTCCCACAGTAAACCAAGTTTTTGGAGGTGTAATAGTGATACAGCAGTTTACATCTGTCAAATGTTTTAGGACTACTCCATGTTACAGCCAGTAAAGCAAGACTTCTGGCCAGCTAGGATCATTAATGTCACTGTGTCATTATTTTTGATTAGTATACTAATGTAAACACATTAATCAAAACTGAATCTTGTTAGATCTTATAACTTTCACTCATAGCCGGCCTTAGGCATAGGCCAACTAAGCGGCTGCCTATGGTGCTGCTCTAGCAGGAGCACTTTTTCAGTGTTTATTTGGTGTAGGTAGACCAGGATGGGGACACCAGGTGGTGTGGTCGGGGGTGCCGTGGAGCCGTTTTGCCTTGGGCACCAGTTGACCTAAGGCCACTCCTGCTTTCACCACTAACAACACAATTCTTTTGACCTAAAACCTGTCCCAACTAACACCATAAAAAAATGCTGAAAAAAAAACTGAAACCTTCCTTAGCAGCTGACCAACTCCCCAATGAGTACCTCAGACTTTCAGCTGATGCCATAGCTCTGCCTATCTCCATTCTGGTAAATAGGTCTATAGCAGAATATGCCCCAAAACTATGGAAAATTTCTTATATCACCCCCTCTACGTAAAGGAAGAAAATCAACAGAATTAAACAATTACAGATCCATAGCCATCATTTCTCCGTGTCAAAATTCTGGAAATATGTATCTACACAATTACTGCAATACCTGTTATCTCACAATCTTCTCTCTCTCTACCAACACAGTTTCAGACCGAAACAGAGCACCACCACAGCCCTAATTAATTTCTCTAACACCATCAACAAACTGAGTAATTCAAACCAGGAAGTAAAATCAATCTTCCTAGACATGTCAAAAGCATTTGACATGGTCTCCCATCAGAGACTCCTTAGTACTCTTCCCTCACTAAATCTATCAAAGACTTCCCTCTTCTGGTTCCTAAGCTATCTTTCTGTCAGACAACAAGCAGTACAATGGAAATCCAAACTCTCATCACTTCTGCCTAACTCATTCGGAGTCCCCCAAGGGTCCATACTAGGACCCCTTCTTTTCAGCATCTTCTGTAATGATCTAGCCTCATCCACAGCACATACTAAAGTAATTCAGTATGCAAACTATTCAATTTTAATCTGTTCAGCAGATACCTTACCAGACCTCCAAATAGTAGCCCAACAAGCTTTTAATGATATAGGAACATAACTAAGTAAATCTCAACTAATCCTCAACCCCCAAAAGGCACAGTTAATGCTATTCACAGTAGCAAACAATCACCGACCACCCCTCCTTTCATCATTCTCTCAGCAAACAACACAGTCATCCAACCAGTTCAGCATATAAAACTCCTTGGCATGACAATCAACAAACTCAGATTTGACCAACACATAGCCACCACAATTAAGAAAGTTCACATCAAACTTGGTTCAGTGTATAGAAGCAAACCATTCCTCATTGGCAATATCAGACTAGCCATATCCAGAACCTTCCTCCTCTCTACACTCCTATATGCTTTTCTCCTCTTTACCAACTTAAAAAAAATTGGACTTCACCAAATTGGAAACTTGCTACAACAAAAGAGTCTACTTCATAGCCAACTTTCCCCACCAAACCCACTATTGTATTGCTCTGCATAAATCAAATTGGCTCGAGCTACCTAACCTTCTCCATCTCTACCAACTTAAATTTACACACAATATCATCTTCCATCCTGACAGGTGCCCATCCCTCAAGGAACTTGTCTTTTCCTACTCATGTCCATGAAGTCTAAGATCTGCAGACAGAAACTTTCTCACAGTAAACAAAGCTAACAACACTCACGATAAAGCCCTATTCTCAAATCAAATAGTCAAATTATGGAACTCTCTACCCTACACTCTCCAAGACACACCCGAGTCTACCAATTTCAAACTACTACTATTTGAACATCTCTCCAAGAACTGGCATTGCTCCTGCAGCAAACCTGCCTGACAAGATATCCTTAACTCTCTCAACACACTGTCCACTCCTTACCCCATTTTTCCCTATCCTCAGTGTTTTACTCAAACAAAAAAAAAATTATATATATATCTATGGGTGTAGGACACATGCTCGACTAGCATATGTCTAAATCACAAAACATCGAACAAACACACATGAAAGCGCTCAACATCGAAAAGTGCTTCCGTGTATGTGTCATTCAAAAAAAATCTATGTTTCTGCAGGGGGGCTTCGCCCCCCACACCTCCCTACTTTATTATTCTCACTCCGAGATCAGACTGCAGTGGGGAAAAGGGAATTTTCCCTTACCTGCACTGTAGTAACAGGCACACATACACGGAATTGCTTGTCGATGTTAAGCGCTTTCGTGTATGTGTGTTCGATGTTTTGTGATTCGGGCATATGCTAGTCGAGCATGTGTCCGGATCCAATATATATATATATATATATATATATATATATATATATATATATATATATATATATATATATATATATATATATATGTGTATATATATATATATATATATATATGTGTGGGTATATATATATATATATATATATATATATACATATATAGGAAATCTCATATGTTCATAACTATTTAATATGTACACAGTACACATTTTTTCTCACAGTGATCTTCACTGAAATGTTTGTGTTTTTTTGAACCTGTATCTACTAGAAAACTGTATTGAATACTTCTTTGTATATACTAACTAGATGATGTGTATTCTGCATCTTACTGTATGTATACTGTTGTACTACCTAATTATTGTATTTTGCTTATATTTTTGTGGAGCTTTCTCCCTGGGCCTCCGCTGAAAATGGATTTCTGGCCCATTCAGATTTTCCTGGTAAACAAATGTAAATAAATAAATAAATAATGAATCACTATAAAGGAAACAAGTTGCCTGTCATGTAAGTGACAATATAAAATTAAAATTTTCCACAATATAATTGATCTAAAATTGGCTATGCAGAACCAGACTCAGACAGAGAATACTGGAGGAAAATGGACTCTCATGGATTTTGAATATGACTTCGTAGTAGAACACTGATGGCATTTTTGTAATTTAGTGAAGCTTTTAGATGTTTGGCAGTTAAAGAATACATTTATGGAAATGGGTTTGGGAACTGTTTTCTGTTTATATCAAATGTTTGGCAGGTAGAATTTTTAAAAGACTCACATGCTAAGAGCATTGTTCAAATGTATCTCTGTGTTTGCTCTTCACATGAATATATGAAATTTTGCATGTGAAACTCTTGTGTGTTATTTACTGTGAATAAAGTGGTTGATAAAAATAAAATGGATGTCCAACATGTTACACCTACAAATGTATTACACATCTCTGATATAAAAATGCATGTGACCATGGAAATTTCAAGAAATGCTGGTTCTTTTACCTGGGAAAAGTGAGACATGGGTGCAGAAATGATTCGTGAGGCATAACATACAATTGTACAATAGTATTCCATTCAAAACTGCACCATGCAGATGCTTCTGTGTTTGATTTTACTGTTTATCAGTAGCACCTTGTAATAATTCATTTAACAGTAGCAGTTTAAAAACTGATGCTCTGCTGTTAGTGAACTGTTTACCACTGAGACTTGAAACTTGCAAACATATGTTGTTTATACACACTATGTAATGATAGGTAATTTCTTGTTACTCACAGATTCCTATCTGGAATTAATTAACACCAGTTCTTGTTGGTCCCATATGCTTTCACAACACAAGTGTAAACTGTGGAAGTTTGGTATATAATTACTATTCACAGTAAAGTCCCAAAAGTTTTAAACAGCCCCTGGAGACAGAGGGTGAGTGAGTGAGTGAGTGAGTGAGTGAGTGAGTGAGTGAGTGAGTGAGTGAGTGAGTGAGTGAGTGAGTGAGTGAGTGAGTGAGTGAGTGAGTGAGTGAGTACATATGTGTTTACAACAGCTGGAGATGGTAGCCCATCACACGTAATCAATGTGTCTATGCCTTCTATAATAAATCTCTGATTTTTACAAGAACTCTGTTTCTGCTTTAAAATTTAATATCTCATAACAGTATGAGATACAGCTCTGAAAAAATAACAGACTGATGAAATTATTGCTCACAAATCTTCCATAATTATCAAAGAAAACATGTTTCAGTTATGTTTTGCAAAACTAAAACGTCATCTTTGAATTTTGTAGAAATACTGCACTTCATTGTGTAGACTTAACATGTTTCTTTCCAGATATAACTGTGGGTTTGCAGTACTGTTGGCCACCTTTGTGGCGTTTTCTGTCTGGTGTTGCATCTTGGACAGTTCTGAAATAGCACACATATTATATATTTATATATATATATATATATATATATATATATATATATATATATATATATATATTTACATAAATATATATATATATATATATATATATAGAGAGAAAGTGAGACAGAGACAGACATGTATGAATGTTATCAATTATCAAATGGCCCAAAGAGCAAATACAAAAAGTGAGCTTTTTAAGTCAAATCATCTGGTAGGTACTATAGTCTCTATGCAGCCACTGACATGGTTGTACTGAGTTTCAGAGCAAATCACTGTAGGCTGCTGTGTTCTTGAGATTGGGAGGGTTATTACATTTTGGCTAATCATTACTTAAAGTAGTTTGCCTTGGAATAGTTCCCATTGTTGGTTGTACTCAAGGTTACAGAGGTGATTTTGATTTTGAAGGAGAAAACTTTATGGTCAGACCTTACCAGAGAGGACGAGACATGTGGGGGGAGTGCAGCATTCTCCATATTTGTGAGTATGAAATCTAGTATCTTAGAGCTCCTAGTTGGTGTATTCGTTATTTGTCCAGGAATATCTGTTCCTGTAAATATGAGGCCATGTATGATTTCCAGCCTATACAGGGGTAATTAAAGTTGGCCATGTGTAGGGTGTAAGGTTGGATGGTAAATGTCCCCACTAAGTACAAGTATGCACTGTGAGCATTTTGGGACATGGAGGTTGACTGGCTAGTCTAGGATATGGTACAATATTTTATCTATGTGATCTGTACATGGAGGAACTCCAGTGCATCATCCTGTTTGACCAACCTCAAGTTATGCTTATTACTGATGTATATGAAGGCACCTCTGCCTTTAGCCCTTGTCTGTGCAGCTACTGGTCTAAAAGTGTAGAAGCCAATGAAACCTTGCATGCACTCAAGACATTATACCACAGGTAAGATTCCATCATAATCCATGTAAGTGTAAATGACCAATATTTGTAAGCTTTTGAGAACATGGTTAACAGACAACTTTGCCAAAGATGGTCTGCACCTCTTTCTGCTAGGCTTCCCAATACTGGCTAAAATTTTATCCACCACCATAGTGCCTTTTACCTATGTTGGTAGGTTTATCAATTTGGCATTGCCTAGAATAGGCACTATGGGGGTAGGATAAGGTATTAGCCAGAAGCCAAAAGCCTAGAAGGGACAGGTGCAAATCATCTTTTCAAAAGCTACGTGGTCTCTTAACCACGTCTTCCAAGCTGACAAATATTGGATCTAATAAAACAGCTACACTACGAGTCCTTTTGTGTGTTTCTCAACTATGACAGACCAGACACACATATCCTGCCACAAGATGAATAAACTCAGTCCTCCTAATATAAAAATACAGTAGAAAAGACCCACTGGTGCAATGCTACCACAAACCAGTTAAACAACTATCTGGAAATCCCTTGCTGAAGGCAATTTCAAGACAATCTTACAATAATAACAGTGAGAGGAAGAGCATTTTTTTTTTTTACAAAAAATACAATGAAATGTACAAATAAAAGCAGTCAACAGTAGCGATTACACAAAATAACTTAAGCAAGTACGATTTAGTAATAAAATACACTTAGCTTTACCTGGAAGGCCATGGATAGAAGTAAAATACTTGTGGAACACATGCTAGGGCATCAAGCTTACATACTGCAGGGAAAGATAGGTGTATAGGTGTGTGTATCAATATATATATATATATATATATATATATATATATATATATATATATATATATATATATATACACACACACACACAGACACACACACAGACACACACACACACACACACACACACACACACACACACACACACACACACGCGCGCACACATATATTATGTATATGGGGTCTACTTTATTCCCGGGAAAGCCGAATTGGTCGAATACAATTCACACGACACATAATGAGTGAAACACGAGTATATCAAACGCATTAAACTGTGAAAGTGGAAATATCGAATTTGCATAGTTGCCCCATCTGCGGAATAGCTCTGTAAGGTAAGTAGGCGATAGTTACGGACCTTAGGGTTAGGGTGTGGGTTAAGGTAAGTGCATAGATAGGTAATGTATGTAAGGTTTAGTGTAGGGTTTTGTTAAGTGTAGTGTAGGGTTTTGTTAAGTGTATGTGTGTGGAATATTTAGTCTGTTTGGGTATAGCTCAGTAGGGTAAGTGCGCGGTAATTACGGACCTTAGGGTTAGGAGTTTAGTGTAGGGTTAGAAGTAGGGTTTTGGTGCTTTACTTTAGGGTTAGAAGTAGGGTTTTGGTTAGTGTGTGTATGTGTTGTTTTTTACTGTGTTTCGCTAGGTAGTATGTTGTGGGCGGTGGGGTTGGCCAACTATGAGAGATCGAGATTTCGAATTTCACGGTTTAGTGCATTTGACGTATTCGCGTTTCGCTCGTTATGGTTCGTGCTAATTGTATTCGACCAATTCGGCTTTCACGGGAATAAAATAGACCCATGTATGTATCTATATCTATCTCTCTCTCCATATATTTATTTTTATATATATATATATATATATATATATATATATATATATATTTATTTATTTATTTATATGTGTGTGTGTGTGTGTGTGTGTGCATTTTTTTTTTTTTTTTTTACGGGAGAATAGCAGAAACATAAAACATGCCTTGAGCAGCAAAAGTAGCAGATGTTGGAAATAGCTCTTCAGAAAACAATGAATGCCTACAAAAATGCAGAAGTCAACACAAAGGATTCAGACAAAAAGGTAAATGCAAGACAAGAACACAAATAGCAACATTTGGTTCCATAGCACCAGTCTTCAAAGCAAGTTAGAACAGGCATTTCCTGATGCTTCAACAGCAATTCCTAAGTTACAGCATTAACTGCAAAACTGAACATGTCACTAAAACTATACATTTCAGGGAGAATTTTTGTGATACAGTTATTCTTCTAGCCCTTTTCTGCCCTTTGTGAGAGAGCTTCATTCGATCAACTGTTTTGCTGACTCCCTATTGAAATATTGGCACTTGAAATGCCAAGTGTCGATAAGCCAAAAACAAAGCAAAGCTACAGGAGAATAGTAAATCTCAAATGTTTCACGTCTCCTTTAAACTTCCTTTTGCAGGTAGCAAGCCCCCCCCCCAACATCCCCAAAGTTTTATTCACACACACACACACACACACACACACACACACACACACACACACACACGTGCGCACACACATATATTATGTATATGGGGTCTACTTTATTCCCGGGAAAGCCGAATTGGTCGAATACAATTCACGCGACACATAATGAGTGAAACGCGAGTATGTCAAACGCATTAAACTGTGAAAGTGGTAATATCGAATTTGCATAGTTGCCCCATCTGCGGAATAGCTCTGTAATGTAAGTAGGCGATAGTTACGGACCTTAGGGTTAGAGTATGGGTTAAGGTAAGTGCATAGATAGGTAATGCATGTAAGGTTTAGTGTAGGGTTTTGTTAAGTGTATGTGTGTGGAATATTTAGTCTGTTTGGGTATAGCTCAGTAGGGTAAGTGCGCGGTAATTACGGACCTTAGGGTTAGGGGTTTAGTGTAGGGTTAGAAGTAGGGTTTTGGTGCTTTACTTTAGGGTTAGAAGTAGGGTTTTGGTTAGTGTGTGTATGTGTTGTTTTTTACTGTGTTTCGCTAGGTAGTATGTTGTGGGCGGTGGGGTTGGCCAACTATGAGAGATCGAGATTTCGAATTTCGCGGTTTAGTGCATTTGACATATTCGCGTTTCACTCGTTATGGTTCGTGCTAATTGTATTCAACCAATTCGGCTTTCACGGGAATAAAGTAGACCCATGTATGTATCTATATCTATCTCTCTCTCCATATATTTATTTATATATATATATATATATATATATATATATATATATATATATATAGATATATATTTATTTATTTATTTATTTATATGTGTGTGTGTGTGTGTGTGTGTGTGTGTGCATTTTTTTTTTTTTTTTTTTACGGGAGAATAGCAGAAACATAAAACATGCCTTGAGCAGCAAAAGTAGCAGATGTTGGAAATAGCTCTTCAGAAAACAATGAATGCCTACAAAAATGCAGAAGTCAACACAAAGGATTCAGACAAAAAGGTAAATGCAAGACAAGAACACAAATAGCAACATTTGGTTCCATAGCACCAGTCTTCAAAGCAAGTTAGAACAGGCATTTCCTGATGCTTCAACAGCAATTCCTAAGTTACAGCATTAACTGCAAAACTGAACATGCCACTAGAAATATACATTTCAGGGAGAATTTTTGTGATACAGTTATTCTTCTAGCCCTTTTCTGCCCTTTGTGAGAGAGCTTCATTTGATCAACTGTTTTACTGACTCCCAATTGAAATATTGGCACTTGAAATGCCAAGTGTCGATAAGCCAAAAACAAACCAAAGCTACAGGAGAATAGTAAATCTCAAATGTTTCACGTCTCCTTTAAACTTCCTTTTGCAGGTAGCAAGTCCCCCCCCCCAACATCCCCAAAGTTTTATTCACACACACACACACACACTATATATATATATATATATATATATATATATATATATATATGGTTGTACTTCAGAAGACTGTAAACCAAAAGATTGAATCCCAAAAGACTGAAAATTCAAAATACTGAACACATTTTTAATGCAGGGGCAAGCCTCCTTGCACCGATCATGTGGGAGATGTGCCCCACCCCACACCCCCTGCTAACTATATACACCAACTCCAAGATCTCACCGCAGTGGAGAAGGGGAAATGCCATCATTCAGTATTTTGAATTTTCAGTCTTTTGGTTTTTCAAGTCTTCTGAAGTAGACCCATATAGATTTTATATATATATATATATATGGGTCTACTTTACATTACCGAACCGACAATTCACCGACACACAAAACACCAACCCCAAATAACCGAAAACACACAACACCGACAACTCACAAAACCGAACACCATTACACCGACACAAACAACGTAAACTACATGACACACAATGACATATCCACTAACCTTAACCCAAACCCTAACCCTAAGGTCCGACACTACCGCACAGTTACCATACCCGCACCCTAACCCTAACTCACTTAACCCACCCCTACACCTAAAGACTGTCACTATCGCACACTTAACCTACCTGCACCCTAACCCTAACTCACTTAACCCACCCTAAAACATAAAGCCCGTCACTATCGCACACTCACCCTACCCACACTATAAACCTAACTCACTTAATCCGTTCCCAAACTACAGTCCGTCACTATCACACACTTACCTTACCCGAACCCTAACTCCGACACTGCCGCACACTCACCTTTCCCACACCCTAACCCAAAATCCCACAATATCGCACACTTACCTGACCGCTCCTAAATCCGTCACTATCGCACACTTACCGAGTCGCGCTCACACGTTACCCTTGTCGGTCTTTCAGCTGTCGGCAAATCACCGTTTCGGTCAACTTACCTGTCGGTCGTTTCGTCTCGGTCTTCTGCGTGTCGGTGAAGTGTCGGTTCGGTAATCTAAAGGAGACCCATATATATATATATATATATATATATATATATATATATATATATATATAGATCTATATCAACCCAGAGATCACTATACCTCAAAGAAAAGGGAATACTCCAAGAAATGGCCATCTTGGAATTAGTATGTAAATCTGTTTTTCCCTTTTTTGGGTTTCGGTTAATAGATCTACATATTATAAAATGGTTACCGTTTTAGCTCCTTTAGTATAGCATGTCTCCGCTCCTGTGGAGTCTGGATCACATATTAAAGGTTCTGTACCATTAAACGCATTTGATTTACACAACACCTGATCTTTAGTGATTAAAGTATTTGAAAGATCATCTCAAAAGATTTCTAATGAGGGAGGAGGTTCTTCTTTCGGCTTTTCCCAGTTAGGGGTCGCCACAGCAGAACTCCTGTCCGCTAATGATTGGCAGTAGATTTTTTTTTTTATGGGTACCAAGGTGCCAGCTCGATGCCCTACCTACAACAAAGGCATGCCCATTCTACGCATGTCTTTTGAACACCACTCGACTGCGGAGAGGACATGCAGACTCCACACAGAAGGCACTCCAGCCGAGAATCGAATGGGAGAACCTCTTGCTGTGATGCAACAACGCTACCTCTGCACCACCGCGGCTTCTTAATGAAGGAGGAAGTGAAAGACAAAATTAGATCTGTAAGTAGTTTATAGCATTGTTTTGCCAGTGAAACTGGCAATGAATAGAGCAAAAGGGTAAGACAACACAGACTCTCTCATGAGATAGCTTGAATCCAAAGAAGCTCAGTAAAAAAAAAAACAGATTTATGTGAAACCATTGTAAATATATTTAGAAAGACAGAATGATGCATCATGTTTGATAGTCAAAGAAGGAATTTTTTTGAATCTATTATTTATAGACATAAAGGTATAACCACTTAAGCAGTTGTCTAGAATGGGGTGTACCTGACTGGATTAAAACTACTTCATGCAAAAAAAAAACATCCTGGTAGACCCCTATTATAAACAGGCTATACAACAAAAAAAGCTAATGTCAAAAAAAGTGAACTGGCTCAGCAGAGGAAGAAATCCCTCCCTAGCTTAAACAAATTAGAGATTTTGTTATGTCCTCCAAAGCTAATTATGAAGCAAAAATAGCCTCACTAACTTAGGATAATCACAAGGAATTCTTTAACTATGTCCGAAATCTAAAAGGGAATACCCAGCTATGTGCTGAACTGTTTGTGGATCGCACCAGCCATACCCATTAGGACATAATAGCCAACATGCTATCTGACATATCTGGAGTAGACTTCACCACCCTGTCCCCTCCAGTCATCTGCTAGTGCATAACTGCCAAAAGAACAGGTTATCTAGGTGCTTTCTGAGGCCATAAACATGGCATCAATAGGACCAGACAACATCCTAGGTTGCCGTTTAAACAACTTAAAACATGACCTAGCAGACCCACTTGGATCCCTGTTTAACCACAGCCTGAGAACTGGCTATTTTCCTGAGCATGGAGGACAGCAACAGTAATCCCTCTGCACAAAGGAGGACCATCAACTCACCCTAAGAATTATAGGCCCATAAGCTTGAATAGCCTCATTTGCAAGACCATGGAAATAATCATTATGGCCTTTATTTACAAGGATATAAGTAATCTCCAAACTCCAGACCCAACCCAGCTCAGATTCATTTAAGGTAGATCATACCTGTTAAACATGGCTGACTTATTCAAGAAAGTCATCAAGGCCCTGGACAAGGGAAAGACAGTGCATATAAATACATCTTGACCTTGCCAAGGCATTTGACACAAGCCCCCACTCAGGTATTATAGAAAAATTCTCCCAATTGGGAATTAACCCCTACATTAGCAGATGTATAGCCAACTGGCTCACTGACAGGATACATACTGTCAAAGTGGGTGACTTTATCTCTAGCAAAAGACCAGTCACCAGTGGCGTACCACAGGGTTCTGTGCTGGGACCCATACTGTTTGGAATTTATTTCTCAATACACCAGGCAAACTTGGACACCATGTGACTGACCAAGTTTGTTGACAACTGCAAATTGGGAGCAATCATTGAGTCCCCCACTGATGATAATATACTGCAGACAGGATTAATGCAGATAAATGATTGGTGCCAAAGTCACAGATTAAATCTAAATGCATTCCACACCATCTTTACATCCCTATACAAAATGTAGGCAACCCATTAGTGTACTGGTGATGTGCAAACATTGAATAGGGAATTTTACCACTGCTGTTTTGTTAATTTGTGCTTTCTATGGGTCTTCTAAAGTCCTGAGCCAATTTAATGTTCAGACCTGCTAACTCCCTGACTGCTCACAAGAAGGTCTATATGTTTTACTTTTAAGTTGCAACAGATGCAGCCCAGATAATTAATGTTTATGTTTTCTAAAGTCCTGAACTGGTTTATTGCTCAGACCTGCTAAATCCCAAACTGTCCAGAAGGTGCTCTATATTTTTAAATTTTAACAGATACAGCCCAGATAATTAAAGATTATGTCTTCTAACATCCTAAACCAGTTTACTGTTCAGACCTGCTATCCCCAATTGTCCAGAAGATGCTCTACATGTTTTACTTTTAAGCTGCAACAGATACAGCCCAGATAATTAAACTTTATGTATTAAAAAATATAAATGCGAATGTCCCTGGCAGACTCAGGAAAAACCACAGGGGAGATTCAAACGCCAGTATAATAAAAAATATCAGTGTCCCCTGTCGTAATTTCTCTCCAAGCGGTTACAAAAACTTCAGATAAAAGAGCTCAACAGTTCAAAATGTAAATGTCCTTATTGGCGCCAAAACACCAATACTGAACGAAAGAACAGAACATCCAAAATATAAACACAAACTGTAGACAATGACTGTTCAGTCCCAGATAAAGCGTAGAAATGTAGATTTATTGGGTAAGCGCTTTCGCTAAAAGCTTTGTCAAACCACAAATGCCAACAACTAAAAACTCTTATTTATATGCATTAAATGCCAATTAATTAATTAAGAACACTAAGTACATTTAAAGGTACACATTCTTCATTCAAAACTGTGAGTTGTATAAGGATATATAGCACTAAAACAATTACATAGTGCTAAAAAACACTTATTCAGTTCTAAAATGAGACTTGTATCCAAATCAACTAACATTTCATTTACAAGTGTTTAGAAGAAAATAATATATATATATATATATATACACAACAACACTGTCCTATAAAACTTTGTTTAAAAAACTTTACATTAAAAATGCATAGGTAGTATCTTACATAAAATAGAAAACACAAGTATATATTTTTATATTTTTATACATACATTATCTAAATTAAGATGTCTATCAGAGAAGCCATAGGCACTTCTAAATCCAACTGAGTTAGGTCAATGCAAGGAACTACAAAAATGCAACAATAGTAAAAAATATATATATTAAATGGTGTGATATACTGAATCAGCTATTACTAGCAGATCATAAATTAAATTCTTGACCTCCTTTTCTTAAGGGCTGGTTTTAATGGCACCCTGTCATTAAGACCAGGAGGACGATGTGCTTTGGTTTTTATAATCCATTCAGATTCTATAGACTCTGTCAGATTTCTAATATCACCACCTCTTATATTAACATCCGTTACTTGTAATGCTGAAAAAGTGAAACTATGTTCAGTGCCTGCATTAATGATGTGTTTAGATAAGGCATTGACTTCTGACTGATTGCGTATTTGATACAGAAGCTCTCTAATTCTTTCTTTAAACATTCTGTCCGTTTTGCCCACATAATAAGATGGGCACAGCTGGCATCTAGCCAGATAGACAACATGTTTAGTATTACAGCACGCATTCACCTTAATGTTGATATAATCTCCTGTTAAGGGATGTACAAAGGCACCAATATTAGATATATGCTGGCAATAATTGCATTGATTGCAAGCTGTGGTTCCTTCATAGTCAATTATATTCATATTTATGTTGGAAACTGTGCCACATAACAACCTATGTAGATTATTTTTATTTTTGTATGCAAACCTGGGTACTTCCTGTACAAATTTGGAAACTTCCGGATCCAAATTCAGTAAGTCCCAATGTTTGTGAATAATGTTTCTTATGTGACTCACATCTTGTGTGTAGAATAAGGTATACCTCAGACTATTATTGCCTTGCATGATCCCTTTACAATCCACTGGACCATAAACCGCCTTCCCTATTTCTGAAAAGAATGGGCATGCCCTGCCTTCACGTTGCTCTCTAGCAATTGCAGTGGCATCAGCCACTTCTATTGGTGTATAAGATCTCTGGCTGAATCTATTCTCCACTTCCATTATCTCCTGATTAAACATATCATTCGACGCATTTAATCTTGAGACTCTCATACATTGACCTTTTATTACATTTCTGAACACATGGGGGGATGCATACTGTCTCTATTTAAAAGATTGTTCTTATGGCAAATTTTTCTATGTACCCCAGTATTAAAATGTCCATCAGGTAGCCGTGTAATAATAACATCCAAAAACGAGATATTAACTTCAGAATGGGCTAGAGTAAACTTCAAAAAATCTGTTAACTCATTAACTTCATCATAGAAGGCTATGAGCTCTTCTTGCTGTCCCTGCCATAGGAAGAAAAGGTCATCTACAAAACGTTTGTAGAATAACACATGATTTTTATAAGCTTCAAGTTTAAACAACTTTTCCTCTTCCCATGAGGCCATAACCAGGTTGGCGTAGCTATTGGCACAAGACGTGCCCATAGCTACGCCATCCCTCTGTAGGTAATAATGCCCATTAAAAATAAATATATTACTTTCCAGCACTAATTCCAACAAATTACATAATAGATCTACATTCTTTCCAGAAAAGTCAGAATGCTTTTGCAAATACATGTGAGTGTATTCTAAGCCTCTGTCATTTGGGATGTTCGTAAATAATGACTTGACATCCATGGTGACGAATATCAAGTGCTTAATATTACTAATTGATTTAACTGCTTCATAAAAGTCTAGTAAAAATTCTTTTGTATCTTTAAGTATATGTTTCTGTTTGTAAACTAAGGGTTTCAGCATCTTTTCCAGGTAATAGGAAACATTTTCTGTTACCCAACCTCTCCCTGAGACAATGGGTCTCATGGGGGGGTTGGTTGGATCTTTGTGAATTTTTGGTAGGCCCTTGATAATAGGTATTACAGGTTCTTCCATGAATAAATAGTCATATAACTGATAATCTATGGTGCCCATTTTATAGAGTTCCTCCAAATTATTGTGCACACTACTGATAATTCGATGTGCATCAATTTGAAAAATTTTAGTATAATATTTAAAGTCACTTAACATATCTTCCATCCTTTTAATATAGTCACTGGTGTCAAAAATCACAATAGGGCCTCCTTTATAGGCTGGTCTTATGCTAATATTTCTATCATGTATTAAGTTCTTCAAAGCTCTTGATTGCTTCATTGTAAGATTACCTCTTTTGATTTTTTCAGTTTGACTGTCTATGGCATATATGTCTTTTTCAACAGCTTTATAAAAAACTTCTATAGAGGGATGCAGATTAGGGACCATTAAACTGGGTTTCTTTATGGTGTTTTTAACGTATTCATTGGAATTGCTATCATTAAACATAACTTTTAGCTGTAGATTTCTAGTAAACAGCTTCAAATCAATAATGGAATCTGAGATATTACTATTTACTGTAGGAATGAATGTAAGGCCTTTATTCAAGACCTCTTTTTCATAGACATCCAATGGTCTGTGTGATAAATTATGAACTAGGTTAACTTCTCCCACATCTTCTTGATAGTGGGTCCCCTGGATTCGTCGACAGGGGCTTTTCTTTTTTGTCTGCCCCTGCTCATGGAGCGATCCCTGATTTTTTGGCGTTGGTCTGCTATAGGGAAAGGGCTTTCTAGTTCATGTGTGTTTCCTTGTATCAGGTTTGATCTAATCTTATTACGTACTACCTGCATGGGTAGTGTGGATGAAGGTTCTATTGTTGGTGTTTGATTGATATCACCAACAGAGAAATTTACAACATTGCCTCTAGGGATACAAGGTTCAGAATTTCCTATAGAGACCTCATTGTCAGTGTTTAAATCAGAGTTACTACTCCTATCAGTGGTTAAAGATGTACTACCTATATTTGGAACCATTGTTTTAGTAGCATGTCTTATTTGCCCATGATTTTCACTAACAGTTTGTACATTGGTTACAACATCTATATCATTATTAGCCACATTTCTAATTAAACGATTCTGTACATTATAAGTTGTGACATTTGTAGAATTGTATCTGGGCCAAGTGAAGACTTGCCCATTAGAAAAATCATAAGTATCCCTTAGCAACTTGTGCTTTTTTTGTTCCATTAGCCTTTTTTCATAAAGCATGACATCGTCCATTATTTTATCTAGTTTAACTTCTACATGTCCCTCATTGAAAAGACTATAAAGTTCTTCTTGACTCTTCTTAATGGAGTCACTCAATGTTCTTTCTTCCGGTGAAAAAAATTCATTTAACAACAACATATACTTTATGCTCACCTCTATATTGAGCTGCTGCCATCGGCGCAAAAGTTCTGGGTACGTATTGCCTGTGGTCGGCATTTTAAGTACCCATAAACCCCTTGGTATGATGCGTTTATTGATGCATGTTTCGAAATGAAACCGTTGCATCTGAAGGCGTTTGAGTTTCAACAAATTCAACTCCATTCCGCTAAGTAAAGAGTCCATTCTTTCATTGTCGACATAGTCCGAAATGGGATCTCCATGCATTGATGAATAGTTACAATCCAAAAGCGGATTTACGCTGATGTCTATGCAATGTTTCAAACGTTCCTTTGAAGTGTGCTTGCTAAGCTGTACCGGGTTGTAGGGTAGCTCCACTCCTACGTCTTCTACGTTAACAGCAGCATCCGCCATGGGGTCGCCAATCGGGACAAGGTATAAAGCAATGAATGTAATAAAAAATATAAATGCGAATGTCCCTGGCAGACTCAGGAAAAACCACAGGGGAGATTCAAACGCCAGTATAATAAAAAATATCAGTGTCCCCTGTCGTAATTTCTCTCCAAGCGGTTACAAAGACTTCAGATAAAAGAGCTCAACAGTTCAAAATGTAAATGTCCTTATTGGCGCCAAAATGCCAATACTGAACGAAAGAACAGAACATCCAAAATATAAACACAAACTGTAGACAATGACTGTTCAGTCCCAGATAAAGCGTAGAAATGTAGATTTATTGGGTAAGCGCTAAAAGCTTTGTCAAACCACAAATGCCAACAACTAAAAACTCTTATTTATATGCATTAAATGCCAATTAATTAATTAAGAACACTAAGTACATTTAAAGGTACACATTCTTCATTCAAAACTGTGAGTTGTATAAGGATATATAGCACTAAAACAATTACATAGTGCTAAAAAACACTTATTCAGTTCTAAAATGAGACTTGTATCCAAATCAACTAACACTTATCTAAACACATCATTAATGCAGGCACTGAACATAGTTTCACTTTTTCAGCATTACAAGTAACGGATGTTAATATAAGAGGTGGTGATATTAGAAATCTGACAGAGTCTATAGAATCTGAATGGATTATAAAAACCAAAGCACATTGTCCTCTGGTCTTAATGACAGGGTGCCATTAAAACCAGCCCTTAAGAAAAGGAGGTCAAGAATTTAATTTATGATCTGCTAGTAATAGCTGATTCAGTATATCACACCATTTAATATATATATTTTTTACTATTGTTGCATTTTTATAGTTCCTTGCATTGACCTAACTCAATTGGATTTAGAAGTGCCTATGGCTTCTCTGATAGACATCTTAATTTAGATAATGTATGTATAAAAATATAAAAATATATACTTGTGTTTTCTATTTTATGTAAGATAGTACCTATGCATTTTTAATGTAAAGTTTTTTAAACAAAGTTTTATAGGACAGTGTTGTTGTGTATATATATATATTATTTTCTTCTAAACACTTGTAAATGAAATGTTAGTTGATTTGGATACAAGTCTCATTTTAGAACTGAATAAGTGTTTTTTAGCACTATGTAATTGTTTTAGTGCTATATATCCTTATACAACTCACAGTTTTGAATGAAGAATGTGTACCTTTAAATGTACTTAGTGTTCTTAATTAATTAATTGGCATTTAATGCATATAAATAAGTATTTTTAGTTGTTGGCATTTGTGGTTTGACAAAGCTTTTAGCGAAAGCGCTTACCCAATAAATCTACATTTCTACGCTTTATCTGGGACTGAACAGTCATTGTCTACAGTTTGTGTTTATATTTTGGATGTTCTGTTCTTTCGTTCAGTATTGGCGTTTTGGCGCCAATAAGGACATTTACATTTTGAACTGTTGAGCTCTTTTATCTGAAGTTTTTGTAACCGCTTGGAGAGAAATTACGACAGGGGACACTGATATTTTTTATTAAACTTTATGTATGGTTAAACATTTTACTTATTTTTCTTCACTAGTTGTAACCCATATTTAGTTGTTGCACATCATCAGGATGCCACCCCCTCCCTAGTTTTGTCTCGCTCTCCTCTCTAACTGTAGTGGTTAGTTAACGATTACACTCATCACTTTTTTTACTAGCTCTCAACTGACTCCATTGCCCTAAATCTGCTCTTTATCTGATTTAGCTGTCAACAGTAGTATTATGCTTGTATAGTTATCCACTTACGGTCATCAGACAGCAACTAAAGCTTGCTTATTTTGCATTTCTTTCTGATGCTCTCCCTGTAATGTGCATGTTACAATCTACAGCATACCACTTAGTTGTATCAGCTAGATTGCAGGAACAAACTGAAATACATTTGTTCTTAAGTTATGTTGCATATGTAGTTGGTTTTGCTTGGTTGCTGATTGGGTGTCCAGGTTCATCCCACTCCTTTGTCCCTCACTATGCTTCGACTTGCCCTACCCCTATTCTCACCCACCCCCACATATTCTAGATTTATACCCTAGCCACACAGACCACACCCACCTAACATTTTCCTCACTTCCTGTCTAAATCCTCCAAACCACCCTCACTTCCCTTACTCTAGACTCTCCCATATGAAACAAACTATCCCCTTTCTATCTACCTCCTACTGAGCTACTTTCTATACCAGCTTCTTCACCCTTATTAACCTCTGAACCTGTAACAACCTCTCAATTTCCCTTCGAACATATTAGCCACCTCCACCTGCCTTTTCCCTCCTCCTTTAAACTTCTCACTCTCCCACCTTTCATCTAGTCCTTGATCATGCTACTCCTTTTCTTCATAACTCCTTTCCTTCTACTCCTCTCTATATCTACCTCCTACCACAGTAACCTCTACTACACCAGCCTTTGTCCTACTCTATCCTACCCACTGAAAATGGCACAACTGCTCTCTCATTCACTATCTCTCCCTCACTATTCAACCACTCAAAACTCTTCTCTATAGAATACATATGTCTCAACTACCCTTACTTTCAACCCAAAACTAAACCTAAACTCCACTATTATAGCCCCCAACATCTTCCCACTCAACCTGCTTACCCTAAACTTGCTAGTGTCTGGAGATATTCACCCCAAGCCCAGATCTTTCTCCAATTCATCCACCCACTTACCCCTCACCCCTCCCTCTTTCTACCCACCTCCTCTACCTCTTCAGTCAAACCCTCATCATCCTTTTGTTCCACCTAGCCCCACATCAACAGTCTGCAGAAAATAATGTCGCTGTACTCCTTCTCTTACCAGGAGAAAAGAGAAGTACTAATCCCAAGATGACTGGGCTCTCCAATAATTGGTGCTTTTGCAATAAATGTTTCAGATTTTAAAAGTAAGATGTTAGTATCCTAAGCACTGAAACTAAAAATACTGCGAGAATGCCAATAAGTGCCTCTACCAATAAAGGAATAAACACGATAACCAAACTGTGTATCAATCTCGTTTTAATATAATATAACGTAATATAACAAAACGGACAACTCCAAACTAACAGACAAACTGATGGTAAAAAGGACAAACTGGTGGAAAAAGAACAAGCAAACAAACAAGCTAGTGAAGTGCTTTCACTCAAAAACTGGGCTTCATCAGAACTGGCTTTCAGTTATTACATCACCAAATTTAAGCTTTTTTTGGCGCTAAAAGGAAGTTACAAATTTAAAGTGATATGCACACCACACTAAGAGGTGTTTCATAGTCATAAACCACCTATCAACCATGCTAGTACAAAACACATATAAATAAATAAAACACATCAAATACAAAAATAAGTGCAGAAATAACTAAACCTGCTAAATGCATCTGGCTGATATTCAAATGCTAAAGATGCGATAAATTGAAAACTGTGAAATGAATAAAGTTAATATATATTTTATGCCAACTATAACATAAAATACATAAATGCATTCAGTACATACTATAACACACAATATAAAATATAACTCAAAATGTAGCATGTACTGAGCGATGCTGGACACAATAATATCACACTGTAATATAAAAAAGAATGCGTAAAACTGCGTAAAAATTGCATAAAAAATTCCATTATTTTTTTAGTAGGTTATTCTAACAAATTGGAGTAGAAATTCTGTTTTGATCATTATCCTCTGTAGGCATACGGATCCAGGTTACAACATCGACAACTGAGAAGATCGACATCCACTTCTCCAACACGAAAACACCGACACATAAATAATCGAAACTGCAAATCACAGACATTTAACAGGTAAGGGGTTTAAATTTCACTAATCATGCCTACCATGTTTTAGTAAGTGTGGCAGTGTTATGCATGTGTTACGATCATTGTATTACTTAGTCCTTATGGCAGGCATGATTAGCGAAATTTAAACCCCTTACCTGTTAAATGTCCATGATTTGCAGTTTCAATTATTTGTGTGTCGGTGTTTTCATGTCGGAGAAGTGGATGTCGATCTTCTCAGTTGTCTATGTTGTAACCTGGATCCAGGCATACATATGTGTCAATTATTCTGGGAAGCTAATTAGAACCATAGCTTTAGGGCCACACAAAAAGGCATGCCTAGACATCTCTAGTAGCACAACTGAACTTGATACGCTTGTCAGAATTCTACTTTAAAGCTCTCCTTTTCAAGGTGGGGTTAATTTTCCATTTGGTAGATGAAAGATAAAATGTCAATCCTAGTTTTGTTGACAGCATTTTTTTTTTTTTTTTAGGAGAAAAGCATCAGTGGATTTTTGTCCCAGTAATTAAGCCTTTCATCTTCCTTACCCATTCCAGTAAAGACTGTACAGCATTATATGCTAGACCATTTGATGAAACATTAAATGCAGCAGATGCTGTATGATGAATTACATTTTTATTCATAAAGTCTGCAAAGGCCACACAATTAAGCATTTCTGGAGTACCACATGTACTAAAACTTTCTCCTACTTTTTTTTTATCTAGTCTTTTTTGAAAGGTAGACAAATTCACATCAGACTACCCAGTCTGTATTAAATGATTATCGGTCAAAACTAGAAGTGGCATTCATTGGAGTGGACTAAGTTCACGTGCAATTTTGGCAAACACTTTCAATCTTTTCCAGTAGGTGTAAAGGTACAATGCATGGTGACATTGCTGTCTTCACACTTCTCAGACAGCTTTACTTCTTTTTCAGTATATTTATTTATTCTGCTTTGATAATTATGTGAGTGAGTTGATCTACTGGCCCTTTTCAGTCATGACCCAAGCATAAGGCATGGTGACTACAAGCATAATTAGATATTTGACTTAGCACACATAATCTGTTAAAAAATACCAGATTCATACATATGATACTGGTGACTTTTCATTTGAAATATTTTAGAATGTACTTGGTCTGATATTTACAGTGATTTAGAATTAGATTTTAGTGGAAATATAACTATGTATCCCTGCAATAAACACCTGTCCCTGAAGCATAAGGATTTTCCTCTAGAATCATATGACACACTGCTTGGCAGTGAGCCTCACAACACCCCTGGGTGGGTGTTAATTGTACATTAACACACAACCTGAAGGGCATTATTGCTTGCTTAGTACCCGTATGAAACATTTAAATAAAGTGTAACGTATGCCTTTGACACTGCAATGTATAAAAGTAAATTTAAGAGATTATTTTTTTCCTTTGTTTAATATAAAATATATTTAGAACTGTATTGGATTACTATGTATAGGATGACTATGTATATATTTATATACAAGATGTAACACTTTTGTGTTCATGCAAGTGTGATATATTCCATAGACTCATCATGGCTGAGACAGTTTATTTTAAGTTTTTTCCTCAGTAAGGATTACATAATAAAACTGTGATCACATAATTCAGATCCAGCAATGACATTTCAGCACAGATCCATCAAGTCTAACTTCTTATGCTGTCATGCTAGAATCTAATCCTTTCATCAAAGTAAAGACCTGTTATACAATTCACTCAGAAATTCTGAAGTAAACTGTAGTAAAGGCTGTCATAACTAAAGCTTCCCACAGTGTTCAGAAGTTCTAAAGAAGCTGAAGTAGAAGTTGGCAAACAGGGCCTCCTCTTTGATGGTACTGTTATTTATGTTATAAATAATTACTTGACAAACTAATAGTGGCCATCTGAATCTTTTGCAAAGTTATTCAGAGTTCAGCTGCTTAAGATGTTTCAGTTCAGCAACTGAGGTTTCTCTGACACAGGGATCTAAGCGTACGGAGAAGAAAAGTCCTTTAGAATTGTGTTTAGTCAACAGTAGTCTCAGCATTAACTCTATGATAAAAATGCCAGCATCTTCAGTCAAAAATTGCAGTCATCTGTAACAAGCAAATGTTTAAGAGGATCAGAAGACTTAGCTGTAAAATTAAAAGTAGCCACTCTCATCTTTTATTCAACTCTTGTATCAAATCTTTTTCAAGGGATTAAGTTTAAACATGTTTCAGAAATACTCTAGGGATGGAGTCCACAAAGTTGAACACTGCATGAGGGCTTCAGGGTTTGTGCTATTAGAAAGTAATTATTATTACTTAGTCAGGTATCTGGACATCCAGGTAAATTTAACTACATAACAACAAAGTTTATGTTATCTGCAGCCAAATATATATTTTTGACAGGGAAAGCATATAAAAACTGTATAGATTCAAAACCTATTAACTATTTTTCTATACAGTAAATTATTTAATCATATAGTCAAGTTTAATTCCAATAGCTGAACTCTGGTGCATTTCTATAAGTATTAAGCTTTTTTCAGAAGGGCAAAAAAGATTGCATGGAAACAAAAAAGACATTGTAATATAGGTTCATAGGTTCATAGATTAGTACTAAGCTAACTGCCCTTGCGAGCCATTTTAAACCTAGCCAATTATCCCTTGTGAGACTCAAACCCTGCACTTTGTGTTTGTAAGGCAAACACCTTAACCATTAGTCTGAGCTGGAAGAAATAGATCCTTTTTAACTAATCATCAACTAACTTACATGCCACCAGTCCTCTCACCCCGTCAGCAGCATATTGACCAGTGATCATGGTGAGAACAGGCATTCTGCTGTATTTGTTTTATTCACTGCTGGATATATACTACAACATATTGACATCAGTGTGGTAAAAAATCAGTAACACATACTTGGCAATGAAGAGATATTATTCTAGTAGCACAGCACAGCAGATTAAGGCTATGAGCTACGACTGAGCTTCAACCTGTATAGTCTTGGGTTTGATTCTATCATTCTCCATTTGTCTGCAATGTGTTTTATGAAAGTCACTTATAAATCCTATGTCACAAGGCAGACACATGAATAAAATATTAAAAATAAATAAAGTGATACTTACCCATTAACTAATAGTTAAGAGCCTTGCAATCCTGGCTCTGCCACCATTTCTCTTCAGTGCAGCCCAGTTTGTTTTTGCACTTATGAAATGGGCTTCTGAAAATGTTTAAGCATTACAGTTTACATTAAACAGTATAAGTAGAATTATTATATATATTTTAGAGTATTTTGACAAAGACAGTCATTCCACCCAAGATGAATGTGGCTTTACTGCAATGAAATTATTAAACACTGCATTTTAGAATTTCTTAACACTTTCATAGCAAATTCTCAATATAAAGAGTCTGTGTTTCATCAGTGGCATAACTGTCATTAATCAAGTCTGTTTCAAATGTAACTTCACACCTAGTTGGAAAAAATATAATTTTGCCCAGTGGTACAAAATGACTCAGGAGATATGCATTGCCAGGTGGCATTATAAATATTTTGTGGGAAAAAATTATGAAATTATGGTTTTCAGCATTTAATTTACATGAAAAATGACCAGATTTGTTATTTCTTTCTTTGGCCCCAATCCCTAGGTAAATAGCAAGCCTCTTTCATTTGCTCAGCTGTCCCATACATTTCCTAGAAGTGCAGTGGGGACGTATAATCCATTGACTTCCACTATCACTCAAATTATAAATCAATGTGAATTCAACTCCCTAAAAACTGGTGAGAGATGAATCCAATGAAAAAAAAAAAATGAACTGCAAGGGCTTCTTGTAGGGGAGCAAGCCCTCTGCACCTCCTGTGTTGGTGGCATGCCTTCTACAACCTCAGAAGTGTGTGTGCATATATCTATATGGGATTGCTTACTTCATAATGTGTGTGTGCCTATATCTATATGGGATTACTTATATGTGTGTGCATATATCTATATGGGATTACTTACTTCAGTATGTGTGTGTGCCTATATCTATATGGAATTACTTACTTCAGTGTGTGTGTGTGTGTGTGTGTGTGTGTGTGTGTGCACGCGCATATATCTATATGGGATTACTTGCTACAGAATGTGTGTGTGCCTATATCTATATGGGATTACTTATTTCGGTATGTGTGTGTGTGCATATATATCAATATGGGATTACTTACTTCAGTTCACACAGCAAACTGTTGATGGCAAGAACATTGACTACAAAACGTTCACAACAAATGTCAACAGTCAACCAACTGTGTATGTGAGAGGATAATCCTTGCCTGAAAGAAAAAAAACAAGTATTGTTTTCTGCAAGGAGGGGGTCAAGCACCCTAACACCTCCTGCTAATGATATATACTGACTCCAAAACTGCACAGTCCTCAGAAAAAGAGAATATTCCCCCACCTGGCGCTGTCAGTTTAGCACACCCATTGACCATCTGCATTTTTCAACCAACTGTTGTCTATCAAGCTGCTGTCGACATTATGTTGTGTTCACCAAAGACAAGAGTTTATATATATATAAATAACTGCAGACTTGCACAAACACGAAGAAGGGAGAACTATTCCAAGAAAAATAATCTCTGCCAGTGCACTGTTACAAACTGTTCTAGCAGTGGTGTCCTATGGAAAACCACAATTAAGAGCATTACCACTGAGTTACTCTTAGTGGGTTGTTTACTTGTGGTGTTTCCTCTTCTGGAACAGTAGAGCAGCTGGCCCTTTCATTCTCCCTTAGAGCAAGGATTGGGTAACAAGATACAGTTCTCATCTGACTCAAGGATTTGGGGATTTTACTTTTAGATCCTATCTTTCCCACTGCACATACCTGCAACATAAGAATAGGTGCTACATTATTAATATACCAGATATAGTTGCCTCCTTCTAGCATGAAAGGTGTCCCTCAATGGTGATCTGGGTCACCACCCAGAATTATACATGGAATTTATATTTCCAACATGTTTCCTGACCCTCTATTCACCACAAAGTGAGGTGGCCCTGACTGCCCATTCCTCTCTCTTACCTGGAAAGCTCTTCTTGCACCCAAACAGATATCAGCCTCGGCTATCTTAATCATATTCAGAGATTTGCCACTATACTCCAAAGGAGCTGACTAGTCTTTTGCAATTTTGGGGGTATATGTTTATGTTGTATACAAAATTTTCATTTAATCTCTAATTTGGCATTTCTTTTTAAAAATGCCATTTCACAAACAGTCAATTTCTGAACAGAACTGCACTAAGCTAGTTTCAAATCTCACGGGAAAAGGACTCCTGTAGTTTATGTTTGGAAAATCTGATAGGAAGTTTACAATAAATTCAAATGGTATGGAAGACTATTTTAGTATTGAAAAACATTATAGTTTCAGAATTTTGCATAGAGAATGTGCGATGTGAAAATATGTTTATACTTCTGGATTTCAAAAGGTGACAGGTTGTTCTGGGTGATGGAGGTAGACTAAACGAAGCAGAGTAAGGAGAGGTTTAACTTCTGAATACCTGGATTTTAAGTAAAAAAGGACATTTTTCTATGGAAAAATCCAGAATTAATACTGCTGTTTCTTCTATTTTCATATTAGAGAATCAGGTAACCCCAGTATTTTCCAATATTTGGGTTTGTGCTAGGTTAGACAACACTGGGTGATTTGGGAGGGTTTATGCTTTCAGGGTGAAACTAGCTTTGAGGTTTCCTTTCAGACTGGTAAAGACAAATTTAACCAAGGTTGCCCTTAAATGCAATCCATACAAACTTTATGCTGTTTGTTAATTTCCTAGTTCTCTTATTTTTAATGAATTGTGTTTTTGTATGTGCTTGTGAGTGTTGATGCATGTCATTTGTCAGCTATTTTGTATAGGGGTAAATGGAATGTTGTTTTATATCTTTTTTTTTATAGAGATGTTGGGTGATTTTATTGAAATTAAAGTAGAAACCTGCTTATGAAGTATTATGTACATTTAGTTTGCCTAAGGATTTATCTGTGATGCAGTTATTTTTTGGGAAGGTCTCATATGTAAGTATGCACTTAACAGATCCTGCACACCCTTGTTACCTGATCAGAATGTCTCTTCGGCAGACTCTCCAGATAAAATTGCTTGAATGTCAGTCCTCTTTCAGAAAAAAAGGTCAAATGGCATAACAAATGCTATTTCACATAGAAACCTTACTGGCAATGATTTCTTAAGTGGCACTGGCAATGATTGACTTCCTTAGGGAGATTTCTCCCTTCTTTAAGTTGATACAACCATAGAGTTGGTATATATAAGGTGGGGGAGGGGCTTGCCTCCCAAATCAAGGGGTACAGGCCAGGTTGCCCCCTGCATAAAACAACTAAAAATGCATTTTTTGCCTTTTTTGGATGTTGGACATTTTTTTCAGATTTTTGAATCACTGTATTTCAAGAAGTCAGAATTTCATAGTAGAACCAATCAGACTGCCTGGCACAGCTAAGGAAAATTGTCTATTTCATAGAAGGTTTACAAATATCATCAGTAATGAAATGCGTTAGTGTGTGATTATATGTCTGTATAGATGTTTATACATGTTGGTGGGTGAGCATGTGTGCATATGGATCTACTTCAAAAGATCAAAGTTTCAAAACTTTCAACTTCAAAAGGGAAGTGTTGAAACTTAAAAAAAAAATAATAATTAAAAAAAATTCATTTTTCCGGGGGGGGGGGGCACCCCTCACAGCCCTTGCTAAATAAATATACCACCTATGGCTTCAGCCTTTTTAAGATCAAAGTTTTGAAACTTCGAGCTTCTGAAGGGGATTCACGCATGCGCTCACACATATGTACACATACACACACACACACACACACTCACAAATTCTGGGGTTGCTTATACCACCTGTGTCAATCTTAGCAGCACAGCCAAACATTACACTATTACAAGTCTTTAAAATACTGAATTGAACAGCAAAACAAATGTTAGAGACTTTGTCTTGATTTTTTGTGTTCAACCTTCACATTGCATCATATCTCTGTGATGTGAATGCATCAAATATGTCTGATATAATTTTTTGGATTTTAGGGATTATATCTGAAAATTTAAAAAGACCTGTATTTTAAATTTAAAAATCACTTCAACAGTTTAAGCTTTAATGAATCCATGTCAGTCTCAATATAAATACTAGAAATTGCAATAAATTTATTTTTAAATCACAATTCAGTTTTAAATCACTTCTTTTTACAAATATTTTAGTTGCCCTGCAATATAGTTTGTGTAAAATTTAAAAAGAAAATAATTTAGTTCCTACTGAAATAATTAATGTTTTAAGGTTTAACAACCAATCAAACCAGCAGGCAGAACAATTTATCAAAACTTTAAAGTAATGAAGCAGGCTGTAGCTTCAAGGCCACATGCACAGAAACAGTGGTGCTAAAAGAAATGAAGACTATTACATATAACTTATTACCATATAAAAATTATTACACAAAAAGCACACAAGCGAAAAGTGCAAAGTGAAAACAGAAGCCTCACGTATAATATAAAAACAACAGACTTCCTTGGTACACCTGTCCTCAAGTTTTAAAAAAAATAAAATAAGTGAAATTTTGCAGTATAATAAATAACAGCCTTTAAAAACATTACAAGAAATTAGTCAATTTGAGGTGTAACAAAAAATATTCATGACCCTTTGAGCTTAGGACTAAAGGTGATATATATTTTCATATATGTCTCTCAAACAGAAATCATGTTTATACCATTACCTTCTACATGGCAAAATTTAACATAGCTACTGTCTCACCTGTACAATCTGTTACCACCTTGACATCACAGAGATCAAGTTTGCACACAATGTTGTTCAAAAAATTCAAACTATTAATTCAAAAAATAGACCTCTGAGGCATAGATATAAAAGAAATAACACTGCTACAGTGAAAGTTTTCTGTGGAGATTAAGAAATGTGTTTATTTAATTTTCATTTGGTAGTGGGGAAGAGTAGTGAACATAATGGATCATTTTCAGTCTCAACCCACTAGAATTCAATAGACAGAAGATAATAAAGTTGACATTTTCAAATGGATGCACACTGATTATTAGTTAAGAATCTTTTGCATTCAAGTTACATGTCTGGCTCAAAATGCAGGATACACACTATATATTCAGTATATATAATCAGGTGTACAGGGAAAAATGTAGGAGGAAAGGAAAAGTTAAGGTAGAGTGAAAAGAAGGAGGATGGGGGTAGATCAGAATACAATATGAAGAAAATAATTGGGAAGGAGGGGAACATGCCTAAGCCATGCTGCAAACTGTATATTACTTACAGTAGCCTTCACATTTCAGATGCTTAAGTTGGTTATGGAGGGCTTAGTAGGAAGTGAGTGACACCCATATGTGTGGTAGTGTAGTGCTGAGAGGTCAGTGCCATGAATACTATTCTTAAGAGTAAATTAGGTAGTTTTATGGAACTGTGACCTTAGATTATAGGTACTGTATTTTTTAATCTACTGGCAAAAAAGGAAATATGATGCTCCTTTGTTTATTTGGAAGCCATTTTGCATGTTGAAGGACACTGTAATGCTGGACTCCTTTGGGAATCAGTAAAATCAATCTACAGATATTGTAAATTGTAGTATGAAAGGTTGTCACACTTTTTTTTCTTGGAAACACTAGCTATCAATGGGAAGGGATACTCTAGTTTTGCTATCAGAATGCCTTTAACTGTAGCTGTACTGGTGGTGGAGCGGGGAAATTAGAGAAATTTAAATCAGAAAAGTTATGAGACGAGTCTTGATTTGCTGGTAGAGATATGATGTTGAAAGCTTAGGTTTTGGTCAGATTTTTTATGCTTAAAATACCATCCATATTCCCATAAGGAAAAAATCAGTGAAATGCTCCGGCATATCAGCCAGCCTAATGTACATATTGTATCATAAATGTACTGAAATGCTTAATCATCTTTATATGGAGGACACTTCACAAAGTAATGTGCTTGGAATTTTAAGAGAAATCCAGCTCTGCCATATTTTCTTTACTGAATGGAAGAATCAAATTCCATAAAATTCTTTATGTTAAACTTGCATGTTGACAGTCCGTGTTCTATGTATTTATGGGATTTTCAGTGAAAAATTAAACATGAAAACAAAGACCTTGTATATTATCATTGGGTGAGTCATCAGTGGTCACACAATGGGAAGACATTGGGATTTCACAAAATTTCTGTTCTTTGTCTTATTTCATTATACTAGAGTATAAGATTCCAAAAATTACTATCCTTGTAAATTCTGGTATGGTACTTTGACTTTATAGGTATTTTACAGAATATGATTCTTCCATCCAATAAAGAAAATCTGGCAAAAGTGAATTTCTCTTAACATTCCTTATGCAAACACATTACTTTGTTCAGAGTCCTCCATATAAACATGATTAAGAATTCAAAGACTACACTTATGATACATGTATGTTAGGTTGGCAAGGTATATTAGGAAGGCCAACTACATTTAAAAAAAAAAGGTTTATGTCAGTGATGCATTAAAAGATAAATGCCGTATCAATACCAGAAGACCATTGGTATGCCTTACCAATGACACCAAAAAAAGAAAAAGAAATGTCTATTGCTAGGGCCAGGTGTACACCATAAATGCTTTATAGCACTCTCCTGTAGTCCCAGCTAGCCTGTGGGATATCATATTCCTGGTCAAGAATCTGTGTACAGCTTTGACATTACTTATCAGTTGAATGCCAATCAAAGGGATTCAAATATCAATTTTAGCTGTAAAATGATGACTTGATCTGCTATTTCAGGTTAAGCCATGACTTAAGAGAGTGATCTAGCATGACAACCAAAGTGCTAAACAACTCATTGAGATGTAACAGACCATGATCCTGAAAAAAAAGTACTTTGACTTTATAGGAATGGGAGAAGGATGACTGTGGACCATGAATATACTGCTGTATCCTAAAGTTTGGGAGATGAATCGTGCCTTATTTTTATTGTAAGACTTTTATTATGACAACAGTGGTTAACTTAATTAATAAGCATCCAAGGATATATTCCAAATGTCAGGTGGTGGAAGGGCAGTTTGAGCAACACTGCTTACATTTTAAGGGTCAAACAATGGGCTGTACAGTTACCCTAAAGGGCAAGTGACTCTAGATAAAGAGTACTACTGTTATTCGGAGTTCCAGATCTAGCAATAGAAATGAATCCTGGCCATGAGCACTGCGTATTTTCCATTATAAGCTATGGTATCAGGATGCCAATAGAGAAGTGGCAGTATATTTTGTAACAGGAGTTGGTAGGAAAGGTAGTGACATTACACAACAGCTATCAGTTGTAAGGGTTGGTGAGTGGTGGAGTAGCCTTAGAAACTAAGGCGGACTGTAAGCAGAAGGAAAACCTACAATTATATGGATGGCAAAGGCAATTACATCTGCACAGTGCAGTCCGCAGTAAATCTAAATTACTTAGCTCAAGCAATGCTATCAATTTCATGTGCATAAATCCAAATCTCTTTTGCAAGCCAAGACCAATACACAAATCATAAATAATGCTCAGCCTTTTTAACTAAGTGACATTTTTGAGCAATGATTTTCTAAGAACACACATAACTTACAGCTATAGTTGCTGTAGCTATGAGGAATAGCACTGAATGTTTGAAAGCAAGACAGAGATTCTCATCTGCTCATGAGCATTTACCCATTACTTAATTTTTCAGAAGTATTTTAAAAAATGAATTAAAGTTTCTTGAGCTATGATTTTTCTTATACACTTTCAAAAAGCATGCATGACCAACTGATGTATGATGCATAAGTTTTTTGAATTTTGAAAGCTATGCAGTGTAGACCCAAAAGATCTATTTCTCCCTTCATCTAGGGGAAAGAATGAAGGCTGTATTTACAAATTTAAAATGCACTGATCAGTTACTGCAGAATTCAGGACATTTTATTTTACCACCATCTGGATAAGACAGGAAGAAACAAAACCTATTCAACAGCTTCGTACGACTATGCTGGTAAGGAGTAGCGAATTACAAACTCTGAGTCAGTGAAAACATAATGTCGATGTCACCTACAAAACAAAAAGTAGGAAAGCAAACTATATTTTAAAATAAGTAATGTATGCTGTTGTCTCATCTGAGTAAATTTTAAATTGACCAATATTTAATTTTCTTGGAATCACTCTAAAGAAAAGCATGTGTTTACTAAGGGAAGCTGCACACATTCTACCCACTCCTTATGCAAAACATATTATCCCTTATACCATTTCTGATGTTGCCATAATAACAAGTTATGGTACAAAATCATGTAAATCCCAGTAGAAGAGCATTCAGCTTCATACAATATCCCACAAAGTACCAGTTTTCAAAGATGTCAGACAGTTCGGATAATAAGGAGGCAGATATGCAACAAGGCTTTACTTCATACACTTAGACTCTTTATATACAATTTCACTTCATTTAGATATGCAGAACTTCTTTTCAGATGTGGTTCTTAAGTCTCAGGAATTAAAACCTTTTCAAGAGCTTTGCATTTTGAGTACAGGGCTTTCCAACTGGGACCACTTATGACAGAGCAGTTTTCAAAATCATGTGGAATATACACATGGCATACTGGCTTGCAGGTCTCAGAGGTCATCAATAATCTTGGTAATTATAGCTATGGTACTTGTTGCATAGCTTGCAACATCAGTTCTGCTCAAAGGTTCCAGCAGTGCTTTAGGACTGCCAGACTTGTTGCTGCAGAGTTGCAGAACTTAAGTCCAAGTTCATGCAGGGATGAATTCTAGAACCTGTCAGATTCATTAAAGATAATTTTCTTTTATTGCCTTTTCACTGAGATCTCCCATTTCTAAAAGCTGTCTATGCTTCTTACTAACATATTTCTTTACTCTACAAATGGAAGCAGGATCCCTCTTAGCCAGGTTTGCTGAGCCATTATAGTCTCAGTAACTGTTCTATTGTTGTTCAGCATATCTTGCTAGTGTTTACTCTGTCTTTTCATACTCCACATGTGAAACCACAGTCTCATTTGATCTGACCTAATGTATCATTAATCACCTTAATAAATGTAAGCCTGCTCACCTATTTATCATCAAGCTGCAACTTAACGAAGCATATATCTGACTTGCCATAGCTCACATGTATTTTGAAAACTTACATTTTGCTATACAGAATAGAAATCTTCCAGATTTACAGTGACGATTTACATTAATTAACCAACATGAGCCAATAATCTGTAATTTCAGAACTGGCTTTAGAGCTGGCAAGTCATTCACTATGGAATGTATATCCATGGATGACAGAGGTCTCCAAACCTGTAGTTTTACAGGACTCCCTGAATTTGAAGTTGTAGGACTTGGAGTTTTCTACTTTTCTAGTAATGTTGCTCATGCAGATGTCTTATTTCCTTTTATCGCAAGCAGCATTACCACCTGTTGCTCAGCTTTAAGTTTTACATCCCCAGGGCTGTCACTAACCAGACTGTTATCCTTATCTGTCACACTTCCTGTTCTGGACCTTTTTGCAGAGGTGGACACATGCACACAGACCTCTGCTACTCCAAATTCTTACCCTTACACAGTGAAGTCCACCACCTACTATTTTCCAATTCTCCAAACATTCCTGTCTATACCTCAAAGCTCAACATCTTGCTTTGGGATTTAAACTATAGCCTTTTGCAATTACTACCTAAGTCTATGTATGTGATGCAATGTGACAACAGCTTTATTGGTCTTTCCTATTAGGATGTCCATTATTAGCATTACTTCAGGGAACATCTTACCTCTGCATATGTTTTCCACATTTGACCCTGACTTTTATACCAAGGACTAGCTCCTTTAGAGTGCTGTAGGACCCCTCAAGAAGCCTATTTCTTATAGAGGTTCTCCACAATTTAATCTGTTTTATATGGCTTGCCACACTAAACCTTGGGCTTTTCTCTATTTTAATTTCTCCTAGTCTTTTGGGTTTCCAATACCGTGACAGGAATAGACCCCATTCCTTTCAAAATACAAATAAAATTCATGAAATTAATATTGTTTCAATCTTTGATGTAAGCCAGAAGTGGTTTTGGTAGCACCCACAATTTGCCCAGTAATGACTCCCTCTGCAATTTGTATGGAGCTACATGTACTGGTTGTTGTTGTTGTTGTTGTTGTTGTTGTTAGTCTTTCGGCTTTTCCAGGTAAGGGGTTGCCACAGCAGAACTCCTGTCTACTAATGATTGGCAGTAGATTTTTTACAAAACACCAATGTGCCAGCTTGATGCCCAACCTTCAACGAAGGCACACCCATTTACGTACGCATGTCTTTCGAACAATACCTAACCGCGGGGAGGACATGCAGACTCCACACAGAAGGCACTCCCAAGCCACGTACTGGTATCTAAATATGATTGTAGATTCTTTTTTATAAGACACATTGCTCCTGCTACTATTGGAACTGTCTAAGTATCTTTCTTCCACATTGGTGTCATTTCTGCCTGCAAATCCTAATATTTTATGACTTTGTATCTCTGTACGCAAGACACTGTAGTCACTGGGTGTAGCAATTTCAATTATCAATGCTACTTTTGTCTTCTTTCATGGACCACTATATCTGGTTTTCTCGCATCTGTCTTTTGAACTGTTGGTAATGGGTGATCCCATGTGATGTAGACTTCATCATTTTCTATGGTGCTTTGTGGCTCATGTTTCCAGTGTTTTTCAGCTACTTCAATATTACAATGTTTTCACAATCCTTAGTGCAACAGTCTTGCCACATTATTATGCCTTTCAGTATACAGTCCTTCTGCCAATAGTATATCACAATAAGCAACATCGTGTGGGACTGTTTCCAATTCTGTTTTACAAAACCTGCATCTGTCTGTTTCTCTCAAATGTTCACTTGATTTTGTAAACCAATGTGTATGAAGGCACTATCTTGGGCTGCCAATATTAACCTTTCATCATTCCTTAACCATTCCTGCATTCAATCCTGATGAACATGAAGTTCTTCCTGTAATTTTCTATACTTGCAACTATATTTATGCATTTTCCACATTTCTTGTCTTCTCATCTGATCCTTCACCTTATATTCTTTCTTTTGTTTTTTTGGCACATTCAGTTGCTACCTGATTTTTATCTACTTCTGGTTTGATTTCCATTATTCCCGCTTGACGCCAATATACTTCTGCTAGACTAAGAAGGGAAGTCATCTTAGATATATTCTCCTCCTGTTTCAAAACTTTCACTGTGTTTGGGTCTTGTAGGTCAGAAGAAATGTATGCAGTCCCATGATTGCAGATCTATACATGTAATCAATTTCAAGGAGGCCCATACCTCCTTCAGAACGGGAATATATAATTTTGGTATGCACTGATTTTTATAAATCATTTGATGAGCAAAAAGCATCCTTCTTGTTTTTCTGTCTAATCTACCCAATACCTTTTGGGGACAGTCAGTCACTCCAAAATGGTAAGTTATGACAGAAAGAGCAAATTTGCTTATAGCTTGAATTTTTTTCCGAGATGTGAACACTGTTTTCAGGATTAATTTAAGTTTTCTAACATATTCCTTACTAAGATTTATTCACATTTGTTCATGTTTTATTGTCGATCCTTCATCAGTTCCCAAATATTTATATTCTCCCCCTTGCTCAAGTTCTTTTATATCACATTCTTGTCCCAAACTGATGTTTTCCTGGTGCTGCACTTTTCCTGATTAAAAGGTTGCTTTTACACATTTATCAAGACCAAATGACATTCTTATATCATCTGAAAAAGTTTTGACTACTTGTAGTTGTACTTTAAGTTCCTCATCTGATGAGCTACACGGTTTTAAATTATTGACAAAGAAGATGAGTCTTTACACTTTGTTGCTTTCGGGGAGCCAAATTATAGCCATGAGCTAATCTGTTAAGTAGACAGTGTAATGGGTTAAGGGCAAGGCAAAAGTGCAGCGGTGACAGTCAGTCACCCAGGAATATCCCCCCTTTGGATTTTTATCCTTGGAATAATAATTTGTCCTTTATCGTGGCTTAACTGCAAAGTGGTTTGCCACTGTTTCATGGTTGCTATGATGTAATTTATCTGTGTAGGATGTATCTAATACCTTTTTAAGTACTCTGTTATTCATGACTGTAGAATGCTGTCAAATGCTTTTTTGTAGTCAATCCACGCCATACTTAGATTCTTCCCCTTTGCACAGTTCTCCACTATGACTTTATTTAACAACAAATGGTCCTTTGTTCCATATGACTTTCTTTTATTGCCCTTTTGTTCTATAGCCATAATTGAGTTTTTTTTTTTTCTAAATGGCTATAAACTCTGTCATTATCAGTTCCAGTGTATAGTTTATATGTCGCTGGAAGGCAAGTTATTGGTCTATAATTTTTAGGGCAACTTGCAGGTTCACTCAAGTGGGAGTGTTGTTTTTCTTGTTGGTAGCCAGATAGGTGTCTGTTCAGGGTGTGATGTTCAGTTTTACTCATGGCTAAATCTTCATGCAAAGATGTTAATACTTTTAACAAGAAGATAGGTACTGCATATGAGCCTGGGGTTTTCCAGTTAGAAGATTTTCTTAACTTTGTTTCAATCTCTTGGTTACTTCATCCCATTTCATATTGTGTACCGTTGAACTTCTTATTCTTTCTTTTATTTCTATCCTTTTAGCATCTTTATGTTCCACAGGATCTTCATAAATATTTCTCCAAAATGTATCTATTTCTTACTTTTTTGTTTGTCTTTCAATTCCTTTTACTTTGTTTCCCAATTCTCTATAAAACTTTTTTGGGTCATCAATAAATTGCTTATTTTGTACTTTTCCTTTATATTTATCTGTGTATCTTATAAGTTTTTCTGCCTGCATTGATATTTTTAGTTTATTATTTGTGACAGTGCATGATAAATCCTGATCCGTTAAAATAATGCTCATTGCTTTTATCTCATCTTTCTGAGTATTTTTGTTGATCTGTTCCCTCTTCTATACTCTTCTAACAGTGGCACTTCTTGTCTTAATTGCTTTATAGTTTTCTCTATTTGACACTTCCATGATGGTATTTGATTTCTCCCCTTCCATTCCCTTACAGCCTTTGTTCTTGTGGTAGAATTTTATGTTATTAATTTAGCTGCAGAGTAATATATCCTGTTTACTTCTGTTATATCGCACTGACCTCTATGGACAGTCCTAATTACTGGGTTAGTTTGTTTTATCAAACTTCTGACTTTTTATGTTTTATTGACCTTCTGCAGGCTATTTCTTTTACTTATCTTAACATGTCTCTCTCTATTAAATCAAGCAACTGTTCTCTTAGCTCATATTCTTCTAACCTGAGGGCACATTATTTGTTGGCAATCTATAGAAAGTTATATAGCATCTTCCTGTGGCACATTCTCTTCAATTTCATCCCATGTCACCCGTTGCTCTGTCATATGGGAACTCACTGGCCAATCACTCATCATCATTGACTGCATCGGAGTCGCCACAGTTTCCTTTTCCCTCCCTTGCTGCCCAGCTTCAGGTGAACATGTATACTGGTTTCCTATGGAATGCTCCAAAATATCTCCATATGGCAACTGACTTGTTGCTTCCCGTTCCACTGGTTTCTCCTTAATTTGGATGTTGATTACTCTGTCCTGCTGCTTATGTCTTTAATTTCTCCATTACTAGTCTTCATTGCTACTTTTCCTCTTTGTCTTCTTATTTTTTTGTTTTGTAAAGTTTTCCATGTCCAGATTCCTTTGCCTGTATTTCTCTTCAAATATCTTTGGTGCTGCTTTTTTTGTATTGATTAGTTTTGCTTTCTCCTTTGCATAGATATTACACCATATTAAATCTCTTTTTCTTTCCTATGTCCATATTTCTTCTTCAGATGTCTCCTGATCTTCCTGTTTATCCTTACTTTGGGGACTTGTTCCATCACGCTGTGATGTAACTTGTGTTAGACCTGCTACACCAAATCCTTCACTTCACAGGCATTCCATAACTTCAGTTTCTATTTTTTTAAAGTCTACTTTACTAATCTTTTTTTCTACATTCCCTCTTTGTGATATTTGTTTTAATTGTGAAATTTTCCATATCTGGATGGCTTTGCCTGTATTTTTCTTCGAACATCTTTGGGGCTGCCTTTTTTGTATTGATTAATTTGGCTTTCGACTTTGCATAAATATTATACCATATCAAATTCTCTCTTTCTTTCCCATGACCAGATTTCTTTTTTATACCTTTCAAAAATCACTAGGTTTTGTTGTTTATATTTTCACACTTCCTCAGATGCTTCTTTTTCCAAACAAATCAAAGTTTCATGGTCTATATAATCTTTTTCACAAATCTGTTGTATTCATGAACATGAATTTTTATTTGAAGCTTCTGATGGTTTTTCTTGTGGAAGTATGTTTCTTTCCTTTAATTTCTCTCAATCTTTTTGTATATCATGTGTCTGGAAATTTTGGGCTTTCTGCATAACAGTACAATACACAATGTCTTTCTTATCCTTAATAGTCCACTGTATCATCTTTATGGCTCTTCTTTGGTCTATCAGTTTTTGTGATTTTTGTGGACTGCTACTTCTTTCTACAATGGGGGGGGGGGCATTCTCCCCCCTGGCCCCATTACAGAAATGTTTTTTTTGAATTTTGAGAATTCTATTCGGTCATTTCTTCCAGTCCTGGTACCATTATGCCTACAAGGACTGGGCACATTTTTATCCTGGGTCTTGTGCACCCAGCTATCTTTTTTAATTTTTAACCTACTTATGTCCATGATATATGCTATATAAAATACAATCTATCAATGTTGTTTTGGTGAGATTTTGTGAAAAACAGGCTCCCCCTCATGAAGGTACTCACCAAGACTAGAGGATGACTTCAATTTCAGCAGTACTGCCCTTCTTTGCTTGCTGGCTTACCATCTCTCCATTCTTACTTGGCTTTCCTTTGGGGTTGCTTGACATCCCCAAATAATATCTTGTAGTCGATAAGGCTCACATATCTGAAAGGATACTTGCCCCACATGACTAACAGTAAATTTGACCCCTTCAGGTCACTCTCCCAAAGATGATTCTCTAACCTATATTTTGATATGTTACAAGATTGGATTCCTTGTGTATGTTTCCTTATATCCCATCTTTTCATCATAAAAAACAATGGTATATTTGCACTTTGTTATGACTGATACAGTGTGTCCTGCCCAGCTGTACTGGAGAGGTGCTCCATTTCTCCCCACTACATGATAAGCAAAGTCATCTGAAATAGGAAAGCATACAAGAATCGTCTATCAAAAACTCAACTAAGATTTTAACAGAATGTCCATATTTTTGCCTCATATTTTTCGGTCTGTTTCTCATTAGATTTGTGGTTTTCTGAAAAATCAATGAGGCTTGAATTTACTACATAATGACAGACATTTGAGTTCCAGACTTCATAGCCTTCAGAAAATGTATAACACAATATATTTTATTTTAGCAACTAAGTTTATAAGAGCAATATTTAAAATGTGTCCCTATTTTTGGGCCTTTGTCCGCCATTATTTTTGGCTTCATCCAGATTTTGAGAGGTATAAAGAGAAATCAAATCTACTTGGCTTTTACAAATGAAGAAATGACAAATGTTTAGTCACACTCCTGTAATGTTATATATAAGCCTTAAAATGTAATAAGTGAATGCATCTGTATTTCACCATCAATAACTCTGGAAAACTAAGCAAACTTATCCTGTGAAGCTGATGTTTTTCTTCAGTAACTGAATTCATGTATCAATTTCTCTAAACACATAGACATTGACCTTGGGTCAAGATGGGGAGCTTCACTGCATCTTGATAAACAGAAGCAGCTCTGGATGAAACTCATTCTGCTGAGAATACCCATTTTGCAGCCACAAGATAGAACACATCACATACGCTACTCGGAAGAAGGATTCTTTTTCTTTTTCACTTAAACAGCTCTCATAAAGTTTGCTGGCAGAAATGGGTACTAAAGTGTATCTAATACATGCACCCACACACACACACATATATATATATATATATATATATGCATGTATGTATGTATGCAGCTGACATATATATGTATATATTCACACACAGCCCTTGGAGTTCTAGACTAGGTCATAGTTAAGTATAACCGGTTTACAAAACGTACAACAGCAAGTTAGATGCACTTGTATGTCATCCAAAAATAATACGCAGTTCAGTAAGGTGACTGGATAAAAAGATATTTCAGTCATATTCTCTATCAGACGTATGCAAGGATTGTTTTTGAATGATCATACTATGATCATTCATGGAGGAAGCACAGAGCTAAGTCTGGTTGAGAAGGCAACATCAAAGGAAAAGCAGAAAGAAAATGAATAGTGAAGCAGTCAGTTAAGTACAAGGGAAAGTCCATCTGAAGCAGTAGACAAAAAAATAGTACAGGGGGTAAGGATAAGTAGCCACAGTTTATATGGGACAAGCATAGTATAGTATAACAGGTGAGGACAAGGTGCAAGTGGGAAGATCAGAGTCATCAGGTAAAGGTTTAAGGTGCAAGGAGAAGTTTAATGAAGGCGGACAAAGTTACATTCTTAGGTCTCCCCAGGACAGGAGGCCAGATGTAACAGAGACCAAACAGACTGTAAAAGGAGAGGAATATATCTGCATACAGCGGTCCATTGCAGACATAAGGTGGCAGAAAGAACCACGTTTGCAGTGGCTTGGGAAGTGCAGTAACATTGTCAAAGGTGCTAACGCTTATCAGTGGACCAGTGGCAAGAACGTGCAACATGTCAAAGGAAGGGACCAGGCAACTTCACTGCTGGCTCATGTGGTAAGGTAAGGAGTGGGGGTGGGGAAGTGGAGTGAGACAGCCTAGGAGGAAGGATATTTCTGTAGTTCTGCAGGAACATGCTTCATACCACTCCATGAGGAAATGCATTTGCAAAACGGGCTGAAAATGCAAAGCTGAAAACCTGTTCCCTTAAAATGAGCTAGGAATGTGGTGGAATGCGAAGAATTTCAGAATGAGCAGAACAAAATAGCAGAAAGAAGAGAGATGTAGTAGTCAAAGAAGGCCAAAGACCAACCAGAAGGGAAGAGGAAACAGCAGAAGAGTTAGTAACATGATATCGGGAGTAACACACAAGGAAAATGGCAGCATAGACAGTATGGGAAAGCAGACTCAGCAGGAGAAAAGCGTTAAGTGAAAGGAGTATCAGATAGGAAGTGAATGGAGGAAAATCTAATCTTCAGAGTAATGAAAGTTAAGCAGAAAGTGAATGAATTAAGTCATATGCAGATAATACACCAAAGAAATAATTAGCAGAAAAAACAGGAGGAAAACAGTCTGGGAATGGGAATGACATGAGATCAGAAAACACATGGAAAGATAGGATGAGACAGCAGAAATGGGAGGACAATCATCTATGTGTGGGGTGCAAGGGATACAGTTTGGCTGGTATTCGTCAGTATCAGAAGCAGAGGAACAAAGGGAGCAGAGCTGCACTGGCAGAGAATGCAGCAAATGTAATTGAGAAAAAGAGAAATTTGAGCTAATAATATGCATGATGGGGACATGGCAGTGTCAGATTACAGTGCATCATGAAAGCTGATAGTAAAAGACTGTACAAACATACACATATGCATAAGTAAGGGGGTGGATGGGAGATGACAGTGTCAAATGAGCTAGGGTAACAATACAGGAACAAATAGGAAGATAAAAAAGAAGTGAACAAGTCTGATAATCAGATTATAAGCTTACTGCGGAGGTTGGTTAGGGCACCTCTCCAGCTGGTATAATGACAATGAAAAGCCACTTACTCAAGTAAAAGAAATTATGGATGGATGTGGAAATGAGCTAGTTGAAGACAAACTAAAGGGATGGACAATGAAATGATGACCTAGTTGGAAAAAGAAAGAAGGGATATATGTGGAAGAAGAGTGATGTCATGATGGCATGGCAGACTTCGATCTCCAGAGGCTGACAGCAATATCCCATTGGCCAATGCAAGCAGAAAAAAACTGCCCTAAAATATTAAACATGCAAAAGTTTGACTAAGTGCAGTCTACTACCAGGAAAGGAAAAATCTTCAACCTTGTGCTCAGCAGGAGAAGAGGTGAGAGGTCATTATATTATAGCTCCACTGTATAAGCAGCTGTGTAAGCTTTAAATAAAGCTATAAAACCCCTAAGAGCAGTGTATCAGCATCTTTGATAAATACGACTACAGAAGTTCCTTACCAGCTTTGTAAGTCATCATTTTATTTTTAGTGTTCCAAAAATTATAAAAAAAAAAAAAAAAAAAAAAAAAACTAAGCAGAGCAGCACAGAGCTACAAGCAAGGAGTAGAAATAAAAGATCGAATTTAGAAAGTTTCAAACAAAATTTCTGTTGCATATTCTATGGCCTGTGTAAGATTCCAAATGGGAATGGGATTTGAACCCATGGCACACAGTGCGCCATTGCAAGTCGGACTGTGGTACACTGAATGACTGTAATAAAAAACTGTCATCACAGTTTTTCTCTCCAGGCCTCTGCTGAAAATGGGCTCATGCTCAGTCAGACTAATCTGGTTAACAAATGTCAAAATAAATAAATAAAATAAAAATAAAAATCCTTTCTATTACTTCATCATTGTACGCACACACTGCTCATTTAAGCCGACTGTCACACCACATGCATATATGTTACCACAAGCTGTGAAATGAAGAGATGTGTTCTAACATTGATCAGTCAACCATAACCATATACATCAAGCACCACCAAAGAAAAATGCCATAAAGGTGGAATAGGTAGCCTGTGTACTACTACGATGGTATTGGGAATCATTCAACAAATAGAAATAATATTACTCACCTCGGCATGATATTTTTGTTAAAGTAATGCTTATTTTCATTCTACTGCATACCAGCTGTTTGCCATGAAACAGGTATTACTACAGATTTTGAATGTGTGTTATGGATCTGAATGCCTTCCCACAGGTTCATCCTGCTATCAGACTTTCAAAGTCTACTACATGACAAGAATCACAGGCAGGAATTTACCAAGAATATGTGCGATGGGATATGGCACATGTTGTTTGTTCGACTTCTGTAACCAGCATTGAAGAACTCAGTGCTGTGATTCAGAGGCTCAAGTTTATTTGTATATTTGTGTATAATGGCCACATCTGCATACCACAGCTGTTGATAGTGGTTGCTTCATGTCAATGCTTGCCTGCAGCTCGCATTTCCATTAGTGGCATGTAATAATTGGCATTCATATGGAGGTGTGCAGCATACTGTTAGCAGCAGAGCTTGCTCCTGCATCAGCAAACAGCATCAAAGGGATGTATTCTAATAATGCACAATGCCATGCTTCCATTGATGGCTTTGCATTTACATGTATACGGATCATGTGCCAGGGGCATGTTTTTTTCATCCATCTAATAATTTACTGGTCATTACTCAATGGAATATGGCTGAGGAAAGGTTCTGGATAGATGTACTGTATGCACATGATCACTGGATTTGATTTACACATCTACTGGTGCTGACTGAGGTTTCTTTTTGGGGATAGGCTTGTAAGGGCCCCAGGGTCATTAGCCTAGTAGCCTCCCAAGATCCTATAATATACAGATGTTCACACTGACTGTTTACTTACTGGCTGTTGAAATCTGATTTATGGTACATTTGTGTTAATGTTAGAATTAGTAAAACCAACTCTTCTAGAAAATACTCAAGAAACTGCAGACAGTCAGAGAGTTCCACAAAAAAGGTGGTGTTTGCTTAGCCAGGGATGTAAAAGTCCATATATGGTTTGCATGCCATAGACTTAGTTTAGCACACAAATCAAATGGAAGATCTTTCACATACACCAAAGCTATCACCAACTTGGGTAGAAGAGGCCTTGGTTTAATGCCTAATGCAAATGCTAGCAGCTTTCTTCTTTGTTGCAGTACCATAGTATAGGGTAGGTGGGGAATAGCATCTTTTGGTTTATGCATGATGCAGTACACATTTCTCTAGATACATGTACAGTTCTCCACTTCAGTCTGAAACACTGCATGTTCTAAGCAGCATAACAGTTGATTAGTGATGTTAGGATCTTGTATTTGAATCAACCACAACTGCAAGAACTACTATGGATCACTGACTTTACATTTCACACAGTGTCTCTGCTCTCACCATAAAGTATTTGGCCTTTCAAGTTTTATTTTTTTCTCCCAATAAAAGACTGACACAAAGCAGGAGTTCCCAAGAGAATAAAACACAAGTGTAATATAGTACACTTAACCTTAGAATACAAATGTGAACTCAAAACTCATCCAAGTTAGAATACAGGATATTTTATCATTACTTTATCTGCATCAGAAAGCATTTATTACCACTCCAATCATGTCATCAATAATTTATCACACTATTTGAGCATCATCAGTATATGGATCTATTACACGAGAGGGTAATGAACCTGTGCTATAGTTCTAAAAGTGCTCAAAATCATGAAACTTTAATCTACCTTAAACACTAAGAAGTACAAATGACTATTACATAATTAAAGAAAATCTATACAAGAACACATGCAAACACATACAAAGTACAATCACTATAGCTCCTCCATCTCATACCTCTCAACCTCTTAGCACAAGAAATGGAAACAAAGTCATAAATAATTGGGGAAAAACATACAAAATCATGGACAGATTTTAACTGCTCTTATGAACTAAGTTGTTATAACAGGGTTTATCTTTGCATACATTGCCTGAAGCCTATGAAGCATGAAACACTAACTTCTCATCATTTTGCAACTGCAACCTTCAATGATTTGATAGAAAAACACAAATGTTATTAGGACCAGACCAAAAATATGAAACAGTCAGTGACAGTCCATGAAATCAAGGACATCTGAGAGTTGTAGAACAAACAATATCAACGCCTTGATAAAGGATAGGCTCATAGACACGAACAATCCAAGAACAAAAAATGAATGAGCCAGTCCACCACACCTTTCAGGTCTGTAAAAATACACTTTAATACTCCAACAAAATGTTGAACAATGTTGAATAAACAGTAAGCGCTTTCACGGTTTCTAGTACCGTTTCATCAGACTGAGTAAAAATGACATACTAATGACTACTTAAATACCATTACATAAATCACAATTATGTGCTTAATGAATGTAGTAGTTTTTTGAGAGACACTAAGATGTTTCTTGAGATGTTATATAATAAAATGAAAGGATTAGATGAACAATATTTTTTTGTTACGCTTGATATTGTGTCTTTGTTCACTGTTATTCCCAATTATTGCGGGATAGAAAATGTTAGAAATCTATTAAATGTTAAGAATGTGTATACAGCTGACAAGGTAAACTTGATATGTTCTTTGCTTGAAATCATATTGGAAAACAATGTATTTAATTTCAGAGAGGAATATTATTTGCAGAAGATTGGTGTGGCTATGGGCACTCCATGTGCTAATAGCTACGCCAATCTAGCTTTAGTGGCATGGGAATATAATTCATTTCTATCGTTAGATTGTTACTCAGATAAGATAATCTAGTATACCCGTTTTGTGGATGACATTTTTTTTGTATGAAAGGGAACCAAGAGTGAACTGGGTTCATTCATTGAATATCTTGGTACCACTACCACTTTTTTGAAGTTCACTAACAAGATATCTAAAGAAGAGATAGACTATCTTGATGTGAAAATCAAGAAGTCTGACTTGATAGGAATTCAAACTAGTGTCCATAGAAAACCTACCAGAAGGAATGCGTTATTACACCATGACAGCATGCATCCACAATTTGTCAAAAATAATATAGTCAGAGGACAAATTTTTAGACTAATGAGACTACACAATGAAGACTCATCACTTGGGCTATCCCTAGACAACTTAAGAACAGAGTTTTCTGAGAGAAGTTATTCGAGCAAGATGTTTGATAAACAGTTATCAGAGCTAACCAAGACTAGAGATACCAGAGGAAAGCCCTTTTTCTCTGAAAAAGTGGTAAGACCAGAGAATAATGAGAATAAGGTGAATATATTTAGATTTCCCATCACATCTGCTAGTGACATTGGCACTTTTTGTGATATATTCAATAGAAATTGGAATATTTTAGGTACAGTGAAGGAGCTTGAAGGCATAATAGATGATAGACCGCACTTTGCCTTTAAAAATAAAAAACCCTTAAAGCGTCAATTATGCTATAATAACGATATAAATAAGAAGAGTGTGCTATCTCGAAGGAAAGGGACCCGTACCTGTAGGAATTGCTCCATTTGTAAATACATATATTCTTGTCCAATGTTTATTCATCCCAGGTTACACTTTGAAATATATGCCAGATATTATGCAGACTGCAGAATTAAAAACATTGTTTGCTTTCTGCGTTAACTGCCAGGCTTACTATGTTGGTAAAACCAACCGCATGTTGAAAGAGCGGATACAAGAACATTACAGAGACATTACTAATAAAAAAAGAGACCAATGCTCTGGCCAAACATGTAGAATTAGCCGGCAGCACACGTTACTTTAAATTGTTGGTGTTAGAAGTGTTACAAGAGGGAATCAGAGGAAGTGACATTATTAATAGAACAGAAACCATTGAACAAAGGTGGATTTTAAAACTCAGTGCTTATAATCCTCCAGGGATTAATGAAACAGTATCTTTAAAGCCCTTTTTAAAGGGAAGAGCTCTTAAACATTAACTGCATTACAGTGTTTTAATGGATTTAGAAGGATGCTATGTAAATTTTATAGTGTTTCACATATTTATTGATTGATTGATTTAATGATTGTGATTTACGTAATGGTATTTAAGTAGTTATTAGTATGTCATTTTTACTCAGTCTTATGAAACGGTACTAGAAACCATGAAAGCGCTTACTGTTTATTTAACATTGTTCAACATTTTGTTGGAATATTAAAGTGTATTTTTACAGACCTGAAAGGTGTGGTGGACTGGCTCATTCATTTTTTTCTTCTTGGACATCTGAGAGTTGTGCCTCCTCCCAAGCAATCTATAAAGTTGAAACCTTCTCAAGAACAATTCTTAAAATAGGTGAATATAATTAATTTTAAATATTAACATTTCCTCATCAAAATTTTAACAGTTTCACGTAATCTAAATATAAAGCCACAAAACAGCAACACAAATTATCCTCAAACTTGAATGAAACCCAGCCCAAAAGAGAAAATAACTGACCTACCCAAATAACAATGTAATATAAAATACAAAGAAAATAATAAGAAAATACGCTAAAAACCTGACATTCATGCAAACACTAGCACAAAACGGCAAAGACACTGAGTTTTACAGGCACACACCTAACAAAAAAAGTTGCAAGAAGCATCAGTGACATTTCAACAGTGGTACAGTAAAATAAAGCAGAACGACCCATTTCATCTGCAGTCAACACACTAAAGATCAGAGGCAAACATAATGCAAAACAAATTAAACAACACCAATGAAAAATTCCATGTTAATGACGAATGTAGTGTCTGTTTCAGCGGCATGCCCAATGAAGTATATCAGCCAATGTCTTGCATGAAGGCTTCTACTGCAATGAAACATGCTACAATATTTCTAGTACTCCAAACATCAAAACATAGTAAACTCTAACACAGTGTGTTCCAAGTACCAAGTAGTAAACTCACCCACAGCAACTCCGTTTTAATCACCTTTTGGGCTACAAGTATATATAGGTAGAAAACACTTAAAAATACCCCCCCCCCAACCAAAAATGCCCTAAATAACAAAAGGCATCAGTCCCATCTTATCCCCAACTCTCCTTTCACAGCTCTGGCAAATAATTTCAACATAAAGCAAAACTGCACCCCTAGCCAAAAAAGAAAGAAAAAGGGTTAAGCAATCAAATATCCATTGAAATCAATAGAAATAACACAAACATCATAAAAATAATACTTAAAAACAGAAAATTGAATACCTGGTGTCTGCAGTTATTTTGTACTGTATACATATGGACTGCATTTCTTTGCTTGGGGGAGTCATCATTTGGCTACATGCTTTGTTTTGTTTGTTAACTAGGGTAATGCATAGATCAACATTTATCATTTACAGGTATAACTTGGGCAAATAACTTCAAGAACAAAGAACAGTAATACAGTATAACAAAGAGAAAGGCATAAAATCATCTTAGCTTGCTGCAGTCTACACATTTTCAAACTCATTTTTTTTTTTCAAAACCAAATGCCATAGAACCATAAATTAAAAGCTAATTATCAAATCAAGTGTAGGACATTATTAGTGAAATGTACAGTTTACAATGTGGGGGGGGGGGGCACAGATATTGATCAAAGGAAGAAGTAGAATGACTTTTTTTGGGGGGGGGTACAAAACTGTCCAGAGGAAGTAAGCAGGCACTATACTGCATTAACTGTAAGGAAGAAATATTTTTTTTTTATTTTTGCGAAGATTGCTTTTGTGAAATTTGAGATAGGTTGATTCTGGGACGACTCTCTTTTTGTGGCAAGTGCATTGTGCCTTTTTAAAAAGGTAAATTCTTAGCTGTTGATGAAAGCAGGATAAAGGTGTGATGTATTTCAGGTGAGGAGGGGGTACCGACTGCCAAAGTGTTGGTGTTAATGAGGAGAAGGCATGTTTTGTGATTCCTTTCTTCCTGCTTCAGTTGTCAGAATTGTACTACATTGTTATACTGCTATATTTATTTACATGCACTGTAATTATTTTTGAATTCTTATATCAGTTGCTAATGTTTAACCTTTATTGTAATGTTGTGGAGCTTTTCTTCCTGGGCCTCCACTGAAAAGGGGCTATTTCAGCTCAGTCAAACAATCCTGATCAACAAATGTAACATAAATAAAATAAATCAAATAAAAATTGTTTGTTCCAGGTTTAATGTGGGGGAAATGAGTTTGGGGACTGGTGGAGAGGAATTCCTAAGGTTATCAGTGCATGTTTTTTTTCTAGTAGTTTGGATGTAAGTGTAGATAGATATGTAGATTACTTAATTTCAAAAGCTGGGTTCCTAGTAAGAGTGTAATTCTCTAGTGGATGGGGAGCCATTTAGCTTTAAAAAGTGTGAGGCAATGTAGCTCATTACAAGGGATTTAGTGATGAATCAGTACATTTCGTTTGCAATGGTTTGAAGGGCTTGGGGATTCTTTTTGGATGCTAAAGCAATGATTGGGTGACCATAATCTAGATGAGAAAGTTAGACTCCTTTGCATATAATTACCCTAGCACATTTTTAAAGAAAGGGACAGATTTTGCTGCCCCAAAAGGGGAGAGAATTTATTATGTTCCTTCTTCATGATGAAATGTGTTCCTTACAATAACAGTATCTGATCCTATGTATTCCATATTTAGTTATTTTATTTATAGTTAACCAAGTCATTGGACTGGTACAGGATCCTTTTCAGACACTTCCTAAGCTACAGGTCTGAGACAAGAAATTACAAACATACACATTTTTTATGCATGATTATTAGTATATACAGGCAGAAACATATTAAGCATAATTGTAGAGTAAGGAAAACATGAGTATTTATGCCCAGTCATATAAATAAATTGTTATGGAGAAACAAAGGTGTTTAAAAAACATATTATTGAGAACTGTCATAGACATGCAGTAGCAAAGTATTATTAAAAATGGGCTCTTGTTCACCAGATTCATGGGAGGGGAGATGTTTTATGGGAGAGGATACGTCACCCCACCAGACTAGAAAGCTGGTTGGATATTATGTGTGTGTGTATATTTATATATATATATATATATATATATATATATATATATATGTATGTATGAGGCTACCAGTTATTTTGTCAGATTTGCTTTTATTGGTGCTCTTGTTTATAGGTTTATAGACTCATAGGTGGTCACTAGGCTAATGGCCCTAGGGCATTTACAAGCCTATCCATGTTATACCTGTGTTCCCTAACTGACCTTGGTTATATGGTCATTACTTGCAGAGGGAGTCTTTCATCAGCATTGGCTGCATCTGTCCATGAGGGACATAGGTGCCACCCCCAGAGTGAATTTACATTGTCCCTTTCAATTAAGCATGTAATACTGACTGCTGGAAATGGCAGTGCTTGTTGTACAAGTTTGTTTACATGCAAGTAAATGGGGTTCATTCACTAATGTCAGCATGGGGGTATGAGTGTCTGTGTGACTGTTAGCAGTTTGTGGTTATGGGAAGGGCTGGTTAAGGAAAAAGATTTTATGTTGTGTCCATATGGTTATATGAAGTGTGTGCATTTGTCTGAGTGTCTTGCGTGTGTGTGTCTGTTAGAGAAAGGCTTTTTGATAAGGGTAATATATAGAGTTGGAATTTAGGGCAGTGGCAAGTTTAGGGAACAACAGTAAGGTGGTGGTGGGTGCTGAAGTCCCACTGCCCATCCTTCCTCATGCATGCTAAACCTAGTTCTGCTGCAGCCCCTAATCATAATCTTATGTTACCTTATGAAAACCCCTTTCCCTTACAGCATCACTATTCAGACAAAGTTTTTAAGCAAAGTATGTCTGAAGGTACTGCTAGTTTATCAGACAGGGAAAGCATTTCTTTTTTTCGTTTTTGGGACTATTTGTCTTTGTGATATTTGTTAATTTTGACTTTTATTTTTGATGTTTTGTGAGCGGATATTTATAAAGGGCAAAAATTATATATGTATGTGTATATAAGTCACATGGACACAGGGAAGACATTTAAACTCCATAGAGAAGACACCCCAGATAAGAGCAAAGGTGGAGAGCCAAGAAATCAATGCAGGACAATAGCATAGTTCTAACAGAATCAGGGAGAACTAAGAGCTGAAGATAAACCCAGAAAGAATCTGAGACACTTTTAAAGCAATCCTATACTATTAACTTGAGACAATGACAAAAAAAGAGAATGTGAATTTATGTAGATTTTCTAAAGTAAACGCAGACTGCAACTCTATTATTATTATTATTATTATTATTATTATTATTATTATTATTAATTATTAAGTGTAACTCACACGGTGGTGCAGTGGTAGAGTTGTTGCCTCTCAGCAAGAGGTTCTCCTGTTCGATTCTCGGCTTGGGTTGGGAGTGCCTTCTGTGTGGAGTCTGCATGTCCTCCCCGCAGTCGTGTGGGCATTCGAAAGACATGCATGAATGGGCGTGTCTTCGTTGAAGGTTGGGCATCGGGCTGGCAACTCGACACCATAAAAAACAATTGCCAATCATTAGCAGATCGGAGTTCCACTGTGGTGACCCTTAACCAGGAAAATCTGAAAGACAAACAACAACATGAAGTGTAACTCACTACATTTTTTCAAATGTCACCAGTTTTACAAAGTTATAGGAAGAACAGAGCTAAAATCTGAGCCAAAATCAAGGACATCCCTGAAAATTAGGGACAGCTGAGTGTTATAGGCAACAGTGCTAGCCAATGTACCTCTGTATTTATATGTAGACAGACAAATCTCAAATATTATGCGTAGATGTTGCACATAAAATATGCAACAGAAATGGTATTTCCTTCAGGTGGCCTTTATTCACTGTTTACGAAGTTTCTTAGTGTGTGGGTTCTATCAAATTGTTACAATTTATCAAAAATGTATGGCTGTGATATTTGGTTGTAAAAAAGTAACAACTGTGGTAGTGTAGTCATTAGAACCTGTCCAACATGAAAGAAATAAAACCTGGGTGTTTTAGACAGAGTAAGCTTTAAATCAAATGCAGCAACCATTAAGATGAAATTAAATTATTGGGTATATTTTCAGACTTCAAGCATTAGAAATGACACTGCCCTATCCATCTTGTACTATATATATTTATATATATATATATATATATATATATATATATATATATATATATATATATATATGTATAGTTAATATATACATTAAAATATAATGATATCTTATGGTGATATACGTAGACTGAAGCTAACCTATATGAATGTGTGACAATGACATTTTCTAAAAGAATTCCAAAACTAAGGAATGACAATAGTTTTCAAGACTCTTCACAATTAACTTATATGGTGCCAATTAAAGGTTTACAAGGGGTGAATTATATCAAACTTTTATGATATTCAAAGATTAAGGCTTATTACGGGCACTAAAATCTACTGTGATCTAAATCACTGGGGAATGTTAAAACTACATTTAGGACTGAGCTGTATAACACAGTAAAAAGAGAGAGATTTATTGCACAGTTTGCCTCTAGACTGCAGAATAAGGTTCCATCTAGTATAAAAGCTTTGTGAAACATTTTGCAGTTTGAACTAAGCATTCCTCACTGGATGGAACATAAATACAAATGTAACATTAAGGTCTTTATGTTTCATAAAGGTCTCTAACTTTGACCACAGAAACATTTGAACATGAGCATGCACGCGCGCACACACACACACACACACACACACACACACACACACACACACACACACACTCCCCTACCTGTATACCAGGAAGTGACCGATGGATAGAATTATTGTCCTAACACCAGTAGTACCAATGCACTACCATGGATTTCCCCCCAGTCAATAAACCTATGTATCTGTATTACATTGCAGATTCAGGTGAAAGCTTTGGTGTACAAAAGAGCTGTAAGAGCAGCAGTTTGTCACCCTGTGAAACTCTCGCATTTGTTGCCACCTACTGATGTTGATATGCACTTTCTTAATGACAGCTTGAAAACCTGGCATTTTATTTTTAAGGTAGCAAATAGTTATTAGGTTGACACATTATGTAGCAGCCTAATAATTTATTTCTGCATTTGAAAGAAAAAAAAGCTGTTATTAAAAGTGAACTCAACTGGGTTTGTTATTAATGACAGCTTGGAAACTGTCAAATTTGTTTTTTGTAAGTTGAATATGCTCATCACCCTGAGAAAGCCCCCTCCCATCTTCTCCACCATTTCCAGTGTTCTTTGAAACAGATTTATGTACACAACGTTTGCATGTCAAGTGAGCTAAAACATACTGTAGGCCTACTGCAATGATGTTATGGAACCATGAGCTGGCATTTCCCAAATATGTTTTCAGGCACTGTTCCCTACTCAGTGTGGACTATGCTTTGGAATTCAACTCGTATCTCTTCCCTGTACCAAATATTGTACACAATAAATTTAAATAAACTCCTTAACACTCAATTCTATAATTAAGTTCTAGCCTGGCAATACTCTATGTTCAAGTTTAAGTTGTTCTTGTATGCAAGTTCCATATATATGTATATATATATATTTATATATATATATATATATATATATATATATATATATATATATATATACACTACACTTTGCTATAATCCTATAAAGATTCTCCTTTCTGCTTCCAGAATTTTTTTCTACCCCCACCAACTTGATGCAAACAAGAATACCTGTAAACTATTCAGTTATGTGAAATACAAAATTACAGTGATTGTTAACTCTATATAGTTTTGTGTAATTTTCAGATTTAACTAGTAAATAAGTAGTCATTTAGGTCCCTTTTAATATATTATATTTTTTAGTGGTTCCAGTTATCTAGGATGTTTTTTTACAGGAGAAAACCCACAGTAGCTGTACATAATCAGCCAGTCTATTTGTTTAGAGTTTATGCATGAAGTATAACTCATGTGAGAATAGCTGAAATGCTTAAGTAAAAAAAAAAAAACTCATTATCCTAGATAACAGGACTCTCCAATCACTTTATTTTTATATAGTTCAGTGATATTATGTAAGTAATGCACAAAACCAGTTGAGCAATTCTAGATATATGAAACACCCTGCTAGTGACTTTGGATTTGCCTTTTTTAAGATATTAATGTTCTATTGCTAGTTGTAGAATTCATATTCAATTGAAACCTAATTGAAGTGCTGTACATATATTCTGCCTAATGATTAATTTTCCTTCCAATATATTAATCTTCGTTTTCCATTACAAAGCAGATATTCATTAGTTTTTACATGTGTTCATTTATTTTCTTAATTGCACTTCTGGGGAAGCAGAGCAAGCTGGTTTGGTTGCAGGAGTGTTTGTACGCGGATAGGATTCGATCACATTATTATTCTGTGATTGCTCCTCTATAAATGACTTGGCACAACAAATCATTACATAATCCTTACAGAAATATATGCGGATCCCAGGCAGGCACAGTCTGTTACCTCATAAAATGTATTTGCTTGTAAAGTATTTTATATGTCAAGAAAAAAGTTCAGTGAATAGGCATAGAAAATTGTCATTTTAAAGAGCAAATCTTTTTGGTGTCTATGAGAGAACATAGATCTTTTCAGTCAGCTAAATGTTTATAAAACTTTATGTAAGTCAGTCCAGTAATCAAAATAAAATGCGGTATTTATACTACAATAAATCATCTAAAACTTGGCAACAAATTTTGACTGATAAAATATTCTGTACTTATTCAAAAATTGTATTTTCCTTAATACTACTGGTCAGCAAGCATTCTCAATAACATTTTGCATATGCTTTCCAAACCGTGAACTTCAAAAAGTAATTTAAAGTACAAGGCACAAAAGGGACGGGAAAGTTTATATTTCTAATAGACATGATACAATGGTCTAGCTTTAATTGCCATATATTTAAATGTTGCCATTACACCCCTAGAACTCCAGTCTAGTTTTCAATAACATACGTGCTACTGATGTAATATAGCTGCTAACATCTGCATGTCTGGACTAGAGTATAGCTTTCAAAGCAGTAATCAGAACTTCAACACGACTACCAGTTCCATATTCATCCTTTCCGTCCCTCCCTCTCTTTTATTCAATAATGTCAGCATCAAAAAAAGGCTTCATTACTACATTACATGCATGTACAAGGTATTCATCGATAACTCAGTGCTGTGAATAAAAAAATAAATTAAACCTCTACAGTTCAGCCATATTTCAAAATGAAAGCAAACTTCATCAGTTACATCAGAAAGATTTACAATTTCTTTGCAGCTTCTTCACATGCTTGAGTAAGTTGATTGCTTTACAAGAACTTTTCTAATCTGGCATTCATCACCAGCATGGCCTAATAATTATATACACATTATCATCTCCTGTAAATGGTGTGGGGATGAGACATGGGTGCAGACAGTATATTGCAGGTAACGGGCTGTGCTGTAATGACCAGCATTAGCCACTATGTAAAATGCTTCAGCTTGCATAATTAATGCCTTTGGCTGTGTCTATGCACATTACAAATCTGATTTGCCATATTGTATTTAATACATGTCATGAAATTAATAAAGCTATAGGAAACTAATGTTTAGATGGGGAATGGCTCATTAAATCTCCATATATTGCTTCTAAAGAGGAGAAGCACCAATCTGCTGCAAACAGGCAACAGCAAATGATACCCTAGTAAAGTTGATAAATCATCAATATTTTTGAAGGGGGTCTTCAATCACCGGACCCTCAATGAGCTAACTTTATCTCCATACCTCCCATTCATAAATATGTTCAAATGTCACACCATCTCGAAGCAAGGTAAAATCTGATTTGTACAAAGAAAATCAACTTTGTTCTTACTCCATGTTTGTGAGAACTGGTATATCATGTATGCATTAATATATATATATATATATATATATATATATATATATATATATATATATATATATATGTGTGTGTGTGTGTGTGTGTGTGTGTGTGTGTGTGTGTGTGTGTGAGAGGTTATAAGCCAGTATTAATAATTTACTTATTTTCAAACCTTTTTCACTTGGTAGGTTTCATAAACAACAACATCAGTTTTAAAAAAAGAAACAAATCATTAGAATTTACAATGTACCTTCCTATGCACATTAGACAGAAACAAAAAGGTACATTTTGACACTTGTTCCAAACTACTAAAGTTATTTATATTAAATGTCATTTGTAGTTACATTTAATGACACTAATGTGTTACATATCTCTTTAAAAATGGTCTGCACTTTGTGAACAATTTTCATATTATTTATTTATGTATTTACTTTCCTGTTAGGGAACTATATAGTTATACTGACCCTAGAATCATTTTCTAAAACAGCTGAAGTTGAGGAGTGTAACATAATATGAAAAAAATTATAATATGTATATTAGAAATCAAATGATATACAGATCAATACACAAATACATGCTTTAATTATTAAATCATAAAAGTAAATTATAGGCAGCAGTTGGCATCTATACTGTATGTATCTTCTTCTATAATGTTGTTCCACCAAGATCACAAAACCTACGGTTACAGGTCACCCACAAAGATAGTACCTCTGTTACCAACTTTGTGAGTGTAGAGTGATTAGCAATCACATTGCTGGAGTTCAGGCTGAGAGCTGGGATAGTGACTGATGAACTCAAGTCCCAGTCATGGTGTGAATTCTATAGGGCAATACTGTTATATGGTGTAGGACAGCATAACCTGTGACCTCATGCATCACACATACACATGTGCCCTAATCAACCATGATATCCTCTCAGCTTGAATATGAGCTGAAGCATAAATACACAGTAAACAGGACCCTGGGATGCACAGTATGCAGAAAGATGGGTAGAGTTGGGGGCTAAAAAGGACCCCCCCAACAAACATAGAATCCTGCTCTCCAAAATGGCAATCATGACTCATAAGATCCACCATTACGGACTACATTCCTAGCCATCATGGCAGGAATGTCAGAAACTAAGGCTGTAGTTACATTTAAGCATAGAGGAATTCCAAAAATCTGTCATCGGGCTACAAGTAAGGAAGTCAAATTAAGAAGCTGATGTTAAAATATCATAAAACATCTGAAATGTGAAGAAATATTTTTATAAAGCACTTTAGATTGCTACAGAACCTTGGAGTTCGGGTAAAATATTAAAAATAAAATAAGAACAGTAACATTTTTAGTATAAAGTGCAATGAGGAATATGTTTACCCTCGAACAGAGTTTATAAGTGAATGAATACTCTAGACTATAGAATCTTTAACAGTTATTTGCTCTTTCTGTGAAATTTTCACTCATCGTAGAATGTTCTTTCAAGAAATACTTTTCTAGCCAAATTCAGCTATTTATGCAATTGAAGAGCTAGGATTATTATTTTATTTGTTGTGTTTTTTTTTTACCAGGATTGTGTAAATGGGCAATGCAAGACCCCTTTCCCCTTTCCAGTGGAGGCCCAGAGATAAAAGCTCCATAAACATAAAAACAGCAGTTAAAAATGCATCACAGCTAAGCTAGCATAATAATTAGGCAAAAGATGTATCAGGTAAAGTATTTCATAGTTACATACAGGCATACAACAGACATCTTACATAATAAAGATTTTACAATGAGTTGACATATTGCAATACAAATCAGCCATAAATGCCAAAATCAGTTTAATATGTGAGTGTTCTGAAGTAATAGCAATGTCTTAGGTTCCAAAGTTGTGCTTTGATCATTAGAAAAGTATATGGGGAAGAGGCATTTGTGGAAGAAGCGTACCTCTCAACTGTACAGATTTTCACAGAATGTTCAGATTTTTGCCTCATGTTTTTGGTCTGTTCCTCATAAACTCTTTAGTCTTCTGGCAAAACACTAAGGATTAAAGTCAGAAAATGATGACAGACATTTGATTTTCAGACTTCATACACATCAGAAAATGAAGCCCTGCGGTGGTGGTGCTGCGGTAGCATTGTCGCCTCATAGCAAGACATTGTCCTGTTCGATTCTCAGCTAGAGCGTCTTCTGTGTGGAGACATACATGAATGGGGCATGCCTTCGTTGAAGGTTGTGCGTCAGGGCTGGTAACCCGGTACGTAAAAATCCACTACCAATCATTAGCGGACCAGAGTTCCGCTGTGGTGACCCCTAACTAGGAAAAGCCGAAAGACACAAACAAATACACATCAGAAAATGCATGCTTATTCAAAACCCGTTACCCTAGCAACTTTTTGAGTTTATAACAGCAATATTTAGAAGTTGTCCCTATTTTTGGCCTTTGCCCCCCCCCCCCCCCCCATTATTTATGGCTTTGCCTAGATTTATTGCTCTAAGTAATTAAGAGCTAATGAAGGAAGATAATTTGAAAGTTAGAAAAAGGGGGGGGTGAAATTAAATTAGACCAGCCCTGAGTAATGGTAAGGAGGAGAGAAGTATTAATTGTTAGTGTAGACTGAATAGTCAGTCTGCCATTTGGGATAGGCTAGTGACACAGTACAGCATTTAGGAGATAAACTTGGAGTTTTTTTCTTAAAACTAATTGTCTAGTTCCATAAGTGGGCTGGGTATAGTATTCCATATCTTGGAGATATAACTGGAGTACAAAGTATCCCCTGATGAGTTCTGGAATTTAACTTGTTGAGTCAGGAATTTATCTTTAGAGTGGAGAGAGCTGCTAGTGCTTTACCTCTGCAGGAGGGTATACAGGGATGGGCATTCATATGGGTGATGAAGAGAGACCTGCTACAGTTATGGCATTGAAAAAAAACAAAAATAGAGCAATTACCAAAGTTGCTCATACGAAAGAAGTAAATAGAAAAAATACAAATGTGAGCACACCAAGAAACAAATAGTCCAAAGAGTCCAAACGGTGTTTTTATTCCAAGGATTGGTGCTTTTGCGGGGTTACCGCTTCATCAGATCCAAAACAAGAATGATAAAATCACAAAACACATTCTATATAAAAGGATGAGTTCTGTAATTTAACTTATTGAGCCAGGGATTTATCTTTAGAGTGGAGAGAACTGCTAGTGTTTTACCTCTGCAGGAGGGTATACAGGGATGGGCATTCATCCGGGTGGTGAAGATTGACCTGCTAGGGCTGTACCACTGCAGGAGGGTATGCAGGGATGGACATTCATCTGGGTGATGAAGTATAAAATGAGCAAATTTTAGCTGAAGAAATTTAAGATAGTTCAGAAATTCCACCCAGTTTATTTTTGAGGGTGCAAGGCAGTGATGGGATCTGTTAGGCAAAACAACTGTGAATTTGCAGTTTTATTTTAGCATTGCTCAGGTTTTCCTATGAGGATGTTGTATAAGTTAAGTGAGGATAGAGGCAGCACATAGGAGTGTTGATAACCTGTTCAGTAGATTTATGACCTAAGCCAGTAAGAAATTGCTTGGCTCTGTACAGAGGTCCATACCTTTGGTGAGTTTTCTTTATGACACTATGTGAATATCTAACATAAGCTTATCATCAAATGTTACACCAAGCAACTTTATGTTGGAAACTTGCTTAAGTTTAATATTTAAAGCACAGGAAATATTAAAACTATTTGATATTTCACAACTGTTTTTGGAGACAAAGAACAATAGTTAATTTTTTAGCATTGACTGTAATGTGAGCATTTTCTATTCACTGTTTTACTCCCGAGTTGGATGGTCTGTAGCCATCCCAGTGCCAGGGCAGAGAAAATGATTGTAGCATCATCTGCACATTGAATCCTAGTGGATAACGATCTGACAATGTAAAGCTTATTTATGTATATGTTGAATAGCAAGATACCAAGAATTTACCCTTTGGGGACACCTATAAAGACTGTCTGGATTGGGGGAACAAGTGTTTTGCCACTTTACTGCTTGGGTGTAAATACTTATGTCACTCGAACCATGATATTGTCATATGAGATGAGGTCTGCTAGAGTACGAATCAGTTTTGTATGTGGAACAGTATCAAATGCCTTAGACAGGTCCAAAAAATGGCTGGGATCAGTTTGCTAGCATTATGACGTTGGTTGAAATTGACTTAAAATGATAATGAGACAGTAGTGGTGCTAGGGAGGAGGGGCAGAAACAATGTTAGGTAGGTGAGAGGAGATTATTGCTGAACAGCTGTTGATGTATTTTGAGCACAATACTCCAGGACCTTTGAAAGAGGAAGGCTGTAGAGCTATGGGTCAGTAATTACTGAGGACAGTAGAGTTTCCTCCCTTATACAGTGGCAAAATCTAGGACTGTTTCCATATTTCCTGAATATATGGCTTAGTAATGGATCTATTTATAAGGATAGAGACTGGAAATGCGAAGGTCTCAGTTGCTACTTTGATGTCCTCTGCTACCAGGTTATCAGTTGCTACAGAGATAGATTTTAATTTAAAGAGAATGTTTTTGAAGGATACAGCAGGGATTGTTTTTAGTGTTAAGATGTTTGTCTGAGGTGGATTTTCAGCTTTATCATAGCATGGGTGAGAACCTGTGGATCTACCTAGTGTGATTGCTGTGTCGATTAATTGGGAGTTAAAGAAGTTTGCTATATTGCTGTCAGAATCATTTGGCACGGGATTAGGTTGGGTTTTCCTGCCAGGGTGAAGGAGGTTATTGATGTTTGACTAGAAAGTTTATGGATTATTCTGGGATGGGTTCTGAATGTTTACATAATAATTATTTTTGCCCTTTTATACAAATGTTTTTACTTGGTTCCATGGAGATTGGTGGTCCTGGAAGTTTGAAAGAGTTTTACTCATCTGACAGATTTTCCAAGCTTTATCCAAAGTCTCATAACTTTTTTAGAGCATGTGTTAGCCAGTGTACATATTTTGATGTTAAGTATGCTGTACTAAGTGGTGTGTGCTCATTTAGTATGTTTTAGAAGATACAATTAAAGGTAGTAGTAGCTTCATCTATGGGTAGCCATTTTAAACAGTGCCACTTAACTAGGGTTGCCACCTTTTCAAATGCCCAAAGTGGGACATTTTTGGTGCAAACATCAGATTTTGCAGGGCGAAACATACCCATGGCCAATACAAAGGACAGAATTTCATTTTTTTTTACCTAAATAAAAACTTATTCTTGTAGCATTTCAGTTGCTTATTCTGTTTCTTATAACATTTAGGTGTTTCAGATACAGAATAACTGCTTTATGCAACTATTATATAAAATATAGAAAATAATTTTGTCTTAAAATCTCAGGACGTTTGCCATTTTTACAATTTTTTTGCAGGGCATAACTGCCCAAAGAGGGACTGTCCCTCGTAAAGTGGGACAGGTGGTAACCCTACACTTAACCTGACAAAGGGCATTGGAGAAAGAGTCAGCACTGTGTTTACTAAGCTTTCAAACTAGTTTATAATAATGAAAATTTGTTAGTCAGTTATCTTCTTCTTTCAGCTTTTCCAGGTTAGGGGTCGCCACAGCGGATCAGCTGTCTGCTCATGATTGGCAGTGGAGTTTTACAGTGTCGAGTTGCCAGCCCGGTGCCCAACCTTCCACAGAAGGCACACACACACACACACACACACACACACACACTCACATCTACGGCCAATTTAGAGTGTCCAATCCACCTGCAGCATGTCTTTGGGATGTGGGAGGAAACTGGATCACCCGGAGGAAACCCACGTGACCACAGGGAGGACATGCAGACTCCGCACAGAAGGCACCCCAGCCGAGGATTGAACCAGAGAACCTCTTGCTGTGAGGTGACATTGCTAACCACTGCACCACCATGGCCGCCCTTTGTTAGTCAGTTATATCTTCTAAAAATAAAGGTGGGGTAGTAATGACTTCAGGTAATGTTCCTGACTGAGTGATTTTATTGTAGGTGGTAGTGAGCATTCAGTAAGACTGATATAGAGATGTTGGCCTTGTCAGTTCCATGCTATTTACTCCCAAATTCAATTTAGATTAACTTAAAATTTACTGTACTGCTGTAAATTTTGACACACCATCCACTCAGATGTTGCATATCTAAAGAAATGCATGTCCTAACATTGCACGATGGGTACATGCACATTTGTAATAAAAACATTTTAAATTCTAATTAAAAAAGATGATGACATACGCACGGGCAGATATATATTGATTATAATGAAGAAACACTTCAATTTAAGTATGAAGAAATGGACATCCATTAATTAAGGGGTGGGAGGCATGGGGAGAGGTTGTTTCATTTAAGTAATATGTCACTATTCAAACTCAGATGATCTAAAACCCCAAACAGCAACACTCCCAATGACATTGTTTTCCAGGAGAGAAGCTTCCACACCCCTGAACTACAGATACACATGGCTCATGGCTCATGGCTCTATGACTGAATAGAGAGAGAAACGGAAGAAAGTGATAAAAATGCAACACTCACGTTTTCATTCTTCTCACAGTCTAACTACAATTACAAAATGCTGGTCTGCTTCCCACCTTTCCGTGATATTTTGAGCATCAGTCAACCACCCAGTGACAAACAGGTTTTTCAGATACAAGTTATACCAAAGAAAAGTATTGGATTCATACTGTACTTAAATGACATTTTAGCTTAATTTCACAGCTCCCGTCTTCATTTTTTTATATTTTAGTATTTAGTATTCTAAATGTATTTTCACTGAGAGCTCTGTCATGAGTTTAACTCTGGCTGAATATTAGTTTACAAGTGGTTTTGGTAAAATAAAATGCAACTGAAGGTCCATTGACAGTACTGAATTAGTGATCTAACGCATATACACATATTCTGTGTTATTAAAAAAATGGAAGGTATGCCACTGTACTAAACTGAATCACCTAATCAAAATAATGATTTCATTGTTATTTATGCATGAATTCAATTAGGAAAATGCCATTAAACTGTATGTGCTGTGAATAATATTGTGCTTAACAAGTGTGCTGCGGTCACCAAGCAACCGTGTCTCCAGATTTCATGATTAAACTTGTAGTTAACTATCAAATTATTTTTCCCAGAAGAAACCGTTTTTACTTTGCATCTTTTCTTTCAATCATGACCATTCGTATCAGAAATCAGTCTGTGCAGAAGCAAAGTTGGATATATGCTAATGGGTCTAATGAGCTATAATTGAAGCAGACAGATAAGAGACAGACAAGAAAACACTAGCATCATTTAGTAAAAGCTCCATAAATCTGACCAGACCGTATTGTATGAGCGTCATTTGAAACCACAGCCCCTTTAAACAGGTAATTTGTTACTAATACTGCATACTAACCTGCTTTTAAATATACTGTCCTACTTAACAAGAACCTGCTTCAACGTCAGCAGGCTATCATGCTAGAAGATGTTAAGTATAATTCCAAAAGAAATACAAGGCTAAGCTTACAGCTAGTAACCAAGCAGCCTTGGGAAAAGAATATAGTGCTACTGTATTAAAGTGTGCACCCTTATACTAAATGTCCTTTGGTTCCTAATAGAACAATGAAATAAAATACTTTTGAGCTATCTACAATAACAAGTAACCATGTTCTCTCAGATGAAGAGAGAAGCATTATATATATATATATATATTTTTTTTTTTTTTTTTTTTACAGTGTGGGTTATGAAACAAGCTTTCTACTTTGCTCAGTTTATACACTACCTTCAACCCTAGCATATGCAATATGGTTTGGCAGGCCCTTTATCTGCAGTTGCAATCAGGGTATTTTATCCCTATGTCACTGGATGTTGAATTTCAAATGAATCCAAAGATCTAAACTGCAAAGTCTAGCAAAATGTTACTTGCCTGAAACCTGTCCCTTTTCTGATGTATATAGAAAGCTGCACATTCCACAAATAGCATACCTTTGTTTGCGAAAAAGGATTATTTATCAGAGTCTAGGCTAGTGAAAGATACAGAGTGGATAAATCTTGTCTTTTTTTCACAGAATATTTTATATGCAAGTTTATAAAAGTTTCCTTAGAAGCATTTCTCTCACATTTCCTTCATATATCTCCTGCCTAAGAAATAAATGCATTCTGGGTTGTGAGACTTTTAATTATTTGGCATCACCTTTTCTTTGAGATTCCCAAGTTAAAGAATGTTTTCTGGAATATCTTTACATTTTTATGTTGCTTTATGTTATAGGATATTTATAAATAAATTACTTGCAGATGTTAAGTGACACCAACATTGACATTAGTTATATAAAGTATGTGTGATCTGTGAACAGAGGACAACTGTTCTACAGTGACATGTTTGGAAACAGAAAACCTGGCAACTGACATGTGGCTGTACAGCAGAAGCCAAACAAGCAATTATCTCAAACAGAAAAAAGAAGCAAGACTAATTCTCATTAGTCTGCATGTGTCAATTATTCTGACTCACAGGAGGTTTTCTGCTTATCATGCAAGTGTCTGCACCTAATGTAAAAAAAAAAAAAAACAGGGTCATCATATAACTCACTAAATACAGGAAATATAAAACAGCATCAGCGTCCTACAGTTTTGCACAGGAAAGTTATCAATATAATTATAATGATCTGTATGCAGTGTATTTTCATGTATAAAAAAATCTTGACAGCTGTGACCTTGAAAGTATGGTATGAAATAAAATAACCAACACTTTGCCCAATGAAAGCAATGATCAGAAGCCAAGCACAATACACTTGAAATGCATTCATTAACACGCTATGTTCCTCAGTAGACCTAAAGGTTGCATGACTGAGAAACTATCTCACAGAATCAAAGTCAGATTTCTTTACTGGTTATGTTATCATTAATATGGATAGGTCCAAAAGACATCAGTTTCCATTTGCTAAAGATCTTCAAGTTTCTAATTAATGGCAGAAATGAAAAAAGATGTTAGTTAACAAGTGACAAACAATTTATGGGTTTCATGGAAAATAATGAATGAGGCATGCAAATTAATCTCAATTGAGGATTGCATCCCTTATTTCTGTACAGCACAGTGTGACCCATTATTAATTCCACCAATTCGATGGCTAAACTGACGAATATGCACATATGCGTGGCGATGTACAACAGTCTTCGAGGATGATACCTAGGCAACAGTCAAACTGAATGCAAGTGAACAGTTACATATGATCAGAAATGTTTAGCAAGCAACATCCAGATCTATGGCATTTAAAATTAGTGTAATTCAGAAATACTCGGCCAAAAATAGCATCAGATTTTATCTTGAATTTGCATATTCTCTCTCATATTTAACTGCCATCTCAAACTTTGCTATACTACAACAAACAAAGAGCTGAGAAGCCCGGATGTGCTGCTTCCATGATCTTTTCTTTATTTGGTGGGCGATAGTTTTATTTTACTGCACGACTATTTGGAATGTTTTGGTGAAATTATTTAAAGTAATGGTAGAGATCATTCCCTCTCTCTCTTGGAACACAGCATACTATTTCAAGTAACTTCAGTGTAAACCATTTTAATTACTGATCAAAGTCACAGAGATGCATGCGATGTCAAGCACCACCTCCCATCTACTACGCATGCTGGTGTACTGCAACAAGGGTATACAACACTGCACAGGTGCTTGGCTCCAAGTCTCCCATTCCCAATCCTCCAATGGTGCCATCAGTCAGTCAGGGTAGTACTGGGCATAACCAAGTAGCTGAGAGTTAACTGGAAATATATTCAAAGGGGGATACTGAAATGGAAATATCCATCTGTAGTGCATATCATTTTTTCATTTGGAGAAAATTTTTTATATATTTTACTTTATTTATTTAAATTATTTATCTTTTGCATTCATATAAACACTATAGCAGCAGCAAAAACTTGAAAGCATCCACAGACGGAGTTTCACATCCATCAGTTTGACAGCTTTATTGCTGAATGCACCAACAGAAAGCAATAGACTTGCCGTGCTAACTGCAGGTGCATTGTGAAAGTTACACTGCTGCTTAGAGGGCATCTATTCTGCTACATACTTCAAAACCTTTACTATCATTGTTACTCATCAGTATGTCCTCTAGATATTTCTTTTTTTTGCGTACTTTTTGAATCTGTGCAATGCATGCTCTTACAAACACAAAGCAACACAAAAAGCAAAAAAGTAAAATGGAATATTCTATCCAAATATCTTCAAACTTCCACTAATACAATAGGCTATACTCTTGCAATACTTCTAATTAGACCCATAAGTGAATTTTATATTTCCAGTCCTATGGAATCAATGTTATATAATATATCTTTTCTAGAAGAAGAACACAGACTTCCTTTAATAATTTTAGACATATGGACATACTATCACTCATCTCAAAAGTACTTCAAAAATGTGTATAAAAGCAGCTTCAGCATAACTATAAATAATTTACCACCTACATAACACAATTTTTGACCTGCATTCAACATTGAAACTGCTCTTGTATGCTTCTTAATTAGTGTTGTTAATCATAACCACAAGGTTCTGTCCACTACTGTGGTTCTCTAAGAGCTATCTAAGGCCACTGATACAGTCTGTCACAGTCTCATGACTACTATGGATCAAGCACAAAAGTTATCTAGCTAATCAACAGCAAGCACAAAATGATCCCAAACATTTTCTACTTTTCTGCTGAATAATATAGGTGTTCCATAAAGTTGAAAACTTAAATTCTAGTCATTATCTTTGTAAATGGCATGCATGCCAAGATTTTGATAGCACATTAGTACAATACGTTTATGACTCCATTGTATCTGTAACTGTAACTCCCTCAGACAGTTGCAGTATTACATAAAGCTTAATCTTCAAAACCTAGAACACTGAATTAAGGACTCAAATCTTTCATCAAATGCCAATAAAATTAATCTCATCCTTAACAAATCCAACTATTACTTAATTGTTAGGTACAGATCCACTTCAATGTCACCCAAAGATCACATAAATTACCTCAACACCGTTACGACATTAAACATCAAAACACATACCTTCTTACTAGGATGCTTCAATTACCCAAGCATTGATTGGTACACTTACACCTCTACAAATAATTATGCTCAGTGTTTCCTAGACTTCATTAATGCCATTGCATGTACTGGAGCAAATTGTAAATCTATCCACTAGCAACTCTAATATCATTGACCTTTTCCTTTTAAATCTGACCACAAATCAGTTACCTTCTAGTTCGGACTACTGGTACCAGCTCACCACCAAATAAAACCATCTGTATGGACTTCTCCAAGGCAAACCCGTGTCAGCTCATAGAAAACCTATGCAGAATTCGCAACAATCCCTAGCAAATGGATCCATCTGAGAGGGTGGCACATTCACCTCTGACTTCTTTCAGCACCTCAACAGTTGCATAGAAAAGTCAGTACCCGTCTGCCTTAAATGTAATGGTAAATTTGAGAATAAGACTCTCTGGTGGAACTACCTTATTAGTAAAAAAAGGAAAACAATGAAAAGTTGTAAGAAATCCCCATCACTCCACCTCAAGATAACATTGAATACTAAGCAGCATAGCTTGTCCCTGTGGAAAATTTGGTTGGGGACAGATGGCTGAAATGGTATTCAGCTGCAGAGAAATATGGCTGTTGTGAATTCCCTGTGGGCAAAGAGAAGAATGTGGTGCCATGCCCACAACTTCAATAACCAAATGCACAGGGAGAAACAATGTCCATGGCCCCAAGGCAAAATGAGACAGCAGGCAGTAAGACAGGCATCAGCAGCAGGCGTGCCAATTGGCATGTCAGTGACAGTAAAAATGCAGTGCACAATGGGCAGTGCCTTTATAATTGGTATGTGTGAACCACTACCCCTTTCATAGTGTCTAGGGAATATTACCCAAGATTCATATGGGCACAGAAATGTGACTACAGCGGCATGCAGGATTTTCTCCATGCTTTAACATACCTCTACATGCTGTAGTTACATAAGCATGTACTGCACACTGAGCACAACACTCTTCACTTCTTCTGCCCTTATGCACTTGGTTATTAAAGCTGTGGCCAAGGCAGTGTATGTTCTGTTTGCCCAGAGGGAATTCACAAAAAGGCCATATTTGTCTGCAGCTAACTGTCACTTCAGCCATGTGTCCCCAACCAAATGTACCACAGGGAAATGTCTCACTGCCTAAGTGCCTGAACCCGTCAAGGAAATTAAAACACTATTAGAAAATGTTAAGCACACTATGAACTTAAAGTTGCCACTGATTCCAAACAAAATTACAAAACATTATTGCTTACTTTTCTGACATAACTGAAGAATATCCAACAATGCACTGAGCTCATCCATAATAATATAACCCATTCTAAACTCCAAGGATATAGCTTACATACTGGAAGACAAATTTAGTGCAACATTATCCCTCCTACCAACATTGTTTAACCCACTGTCCATGAGAATTTAATTTCATATTATCTTGACCTGGCCAAGGCTTTTGACACTATACCTCATGATGGCATCACCAAAAAATTAGACAAGCTTTATGTAAATCCCTACATTGTCTGCTGGATTGCAAATTGGCTATACAATAGATCCCAAGTTGTGAAAGTTGCTGGTTTCCTTTCTGGATGCAAAACTAACTAGCGGGGTGCCATGTATATCAGTTCCATGCCATCTCCTGTTTGGCATTTATTTTACAGACAGCCAAGCCAATATCCCAGAAGTGTGGTTGACCAAGTTTGTTGATGTCTGCAAACAGATACAGTTATTCACTCATCCACTGATACAAAATAACTCCAGCAAAGGTGGTAATATGCACATATATGGTGCATCAAAAACTCAAACTAAACAAAAAGGTATAGCTTAGTAGCATTTGGCAGAAAGGTTGCTGCCAGCTCATATGTTATAAATGATATTTCTCCTCAGAAGGACACAGTCATAAGAGACCTAGGTACTGATGTCAATAACTGTCTTTCATTTGATCACATTTCTACCTAAGAAAGGAAATGATTCTATCTGACCCATTTGATTTATAAGGGAATATCTTCAAGATCCAAATAAGTTATCGTACCACTGCAGTCTTCCCTTATCAGACCCATTATTGAATACAGCGCACCTTCTACTATTAGAAAATCCAAGTATAGTGCTCAACTGTAAAGCCCCCCAAAATTTCTAACCAACAAAATTAAAGGTATTAAATCTTCCAACTATCCCTATAGTTTAGCATGACTCTCTTTACACTTAGTAGCTTGCAGGTTGCTCTGAGGAGAACTGTGTCTTGCTTTATAGGCCATGAAAGACCCTGTCCTATTTGGCCCCCTATTTATTTGTAAAACCAGTGGTTCTACAAACACTAAGGACCTACATCTACACAAACCAACAAGACTCACTGAAGAGAGAGCTTCCTAACTCAATGTATTCCTAGCCTATGAATTAAGTAACCTCTACAGGACAAACAAAGTACTACTCTGACTACCTTTAAGGCTAGTCTTTATGACCGGATGGTTAGAGACAAATTTATACCAGGATTATCATTTAAGGCCCTGTTCAATTTGTGAGGTAAGCACTATTAAGGGCTTGAAATGGGTCTGCTTAAAGATGCATATTGCTATGCATTTCATTGTCCCAGGCATTGCTTGCCTAGTATGTTCTTATGATCCTATGTTCCTAAAAGTCAAGTCATGTTGATCCCTAGAAAAGAACAGTTTCATATTCTGGGGATGAAGGACTCTTCCTTCTTTATCCATTGTGCTGCAAACCTACCACCCTTAGTCATTTCCATCCTTGTATGTCTGCTTCTTCCCGTATTACCTGCTCTTGTCTAGGAATTCTATCTTTCATATCTCCCTGAACCCAGATCCTGTTGTAGACAGGTGCTTTTCAGCATATATATCCTAGTTGCTTAATCCTTGTCTCCCACTTTTCCCTAAGTATCACATGCAAATTCTCTTTGTAGAGATCAAAAGAATCCCCTCCCCATAATCCTGTGGTTTTTACTCTCTTTGCATAATCTAAAATCCATCTGACCATATTAAATGGCACGACCTGTGAAAACATAACAACCCCCCCCACAGAGAGTAGAGTTATGGGATGTTGTCTGAGAATTATAAGTTGTCTTGCTTCTCCAAAATACTGTTCAAGTAGGACCTGAATCTCATCCACCAAAGTATGGTCAAACCATACTAAAAAGTGATTTATGACATGTATGATTTCAGGGAGGACCAGAATTTTGATAACATTTATTTTGCCAATAGTTGTGTATTCCCTGGCACATGCCTTTTGTAAGACTTTATTTTCTTATAGTCTCCCAGTTCCTTATAACTGTCCCTTCATGTGTGTAGCCTACATGTAAACTTTTCCCACCTGCTCTCCATCTTTTTCACTCGTCCTGACCAGTTCTGTTTTATTACAGTTCATTTCCATTCCTGAGAAACAATCAAATGTTTCCATCTCTATTGCTAATGTCTTATCTGCATTTTCACCTATTGGAATACAGTCATCAGTGTACAGCTGAATCAAGGCCTTACCCCCATTCCTGTGTTTCTGTTGTAATGTCTCAGACTCACAAAGCCAACTCTTTAGTTACTAAGAAAAACAGATCTGGCAATAAAGGGTGGCCATACTTAGTCTCTCTGGAGAGGATTCCTTTTGTCAATATTCTCTTATTTATTAAAATTTCAAGAGAGAGTTTATCATACATAATCTTAATCTATTGAATGAACACATCCCCCAATTCTTTCTCCTCAATACTTCAACATCCCAATGTACAGATTAAAATATTTTTTAATATTGAATAAAACTATCCTAGTGTAATAAGCTAGTTTATGGTTTTCAAGAAAACCAGCTGAATTCTACCTGCCTGCCCTTAATAAACTCATTTTGTTTTTGGCCTTAAAATCCTGGGTAAAATAACATTATTTTTGCCAATTATTGTTTACTGGTTTTATAAAAGAATACATTTATAGGATAAAACAATCACAACATCTGATAACCACCTAAACAGAATGGAACTAGTAAATGGATGAAAAAGGATTATAAATTTGAACGTCTGAAAAAGAGTGACATTCTAACGCACATATAACAAATATCTCACCACATTATGCCTTCCACATAAAAACATGCAATAATCATACCTTTCCCCAAACCACTAAAACCTACTTCACTGACACCTGGCACATAATCTTACACTCCTGGGTAAAATATTTGAAAAAGTCTCAACTCTGCAGATACCTTTAATCCTACAGGATCCTTTTTTCTCCAACCAACATAACTTTTGAAATCGAAAAGCACACAGATGGCAAAGTTCACATTCACAGAATATATTTTTCTAAACATAGATAAGATTCACATCACTGAAGCAGTCTTCTTTCTGGCAGACTAATAAAATCTGGAATAAGTAACCAAGAAGTCCATTGGTTTAAAAACTTAGTAAATTACAGACATTTCTCCATCTAAACAGGAAGTTCAAAATCACCATCAGCCCTCCACATTGCAAAAGGATCACCAAGGTCAGTCCTTTTTATTCTTAGAAGCTTATATTCTGTTAGACAACTGGGTCATGTGGCCATATACACCTCGCAAGTACCCAGCATTAGACCTTATCTCCTTTTTCAAGTATATAAGAGGCTGTGATGTATTTTTTTTAGTTTGTCCTTGAAGACTTTATGCTGAAGCACTATGGAAGCATTTAATAAATTATTTTCTTGGGTCTACAGGCTAGTCATTTGTATATTTCCATATTTCGGATATGTCTTTTGTTTCCTGCATATTTTGCTAAAAACTAAAATAAAACAAATGTATTGTCTGTAGAAAAAGCCAAAACTTTTATATTCTTACTCAGAAGCTGTACCTATATTAGATGAATCTGACAAGGTACTGGTTGACCAATTCATACCTAGCATTTTTATTACATTTCTTGTGTCTGCACAACTGCAGAAACAGACAACATTTTAGGAATTTGCTTGTTTATTTACATGACTAGTTATACAAGTGACACTTTAGGAACTTTACAGTCTGTAAATTCCCATTACAGTTTTTTTTTTTTTTTTTTTTTTTTACATTTTTATACAAAAGTAGAGAAAAGCTAACATAACAATAAATAGACAGGTGAACCATTTGGGCCCTGTATACAAAGATGAAGATATCTAAAACAGCCAGAACAGTTTCAGACAGTCGCTTGGGTATTAGATGAACCAACTGAAAAGGGTAAGGATTGAAAAGGCATTGCCTGAGCACATCTCATGATGGAGATGAGGCTTGTTTTCTGGTATTTACAACCTTCTAATAAATGATGGCATCCTAGCAGAAGCCATCCAATCAAAGAGGAAAAGCTGGGACTATCTGGTATGCAGTGTCACTCCCAGAAGCAGGCAACGGAGCCAAGCTGCATCCATTGCATACACCACCCCAAACTCTTCTATGGCATGCAAGGGAGTTATTACAGCATAACAGTATTTCCTGATAATCACATGGATGAGAGCTGGATTGTGATAGGCTTCCATCTTGTAGGAAATGAAAGTCTTCCAGCAAAATGGTCAGCAGGTACACAGAAGGCCCAAAAATGCAGGTGGCATAAATTAAGTTACATTATCATTGTAATACATGCAACACCATTACTAACCTTCAGAAATAAATCCATCTTATTACCTCACTTCTTATGTAAAAACCTCCAAGCAACAAGCTTATTAGAGCAACGGTCATAAGTAAAAGCCTTATGCATAAGCTTTGCTAGTGTTCTTATTCTCACAGGGAATGAAAAATAAGATTTTCTTGGTCACTGGAGCATGCAAAAGTGATGTAAAGTATCGTGCCCACTCACACTCTCTCCTATTTCAGTTCATAGAATAAAAGGCTGTGACTGCTACTTTGTGGAGATTCATATACCACTGTCAATATCAGACAAAATAAACAGAATAATTATGGAAATAGTATATGAATAAGCAAGGCATCTCATCACAATATAGATGGCATAAATCTTTGTCTACTTTCTTGCTACATTTACACAAAAAATAGAGGCCATTTATACATTCATATTAATACCACTTGCCAATTAGGGGCCATGCATACATTCATACTAATACCACTTGCCAATTAGGGGCCATGCATACATTCATATTAATACCACTTGCCAATTAGGGGCCATGCTTACATTCATATTAATACCACTTGCCATTTTTATGCAACCTAAGAGTGTCTCAAGATTTCCTTTCTCTGTGCTTTTTAACATCAATGCCAGTCTTATAACAATGTGCCTGACCCCATACTGCTTTCCCAGCTTGAAAACAGGAGTCAAATATTACAAATTATTATTATCAAGACACTGATCATAATTACAGTCTCTTTTATGTTCTTGGAATGGATTTTAAGACTTAAACCTCTTGATGAGGATTTCTTGAAATCCACGACTCGGACACTAAACTGGCTAGGAGACCAGATCATAGTCCTCAGTGTTTTCTCCCTACTGCTGCATTGTCACCTGTGCAGCATCCTTCTAAATATAGCAGCATTCTGCACCCGTTCCTCCAATTCAATCACCACCACCACCAATAAGTCAGTACATAAAAGAAACTCAGTCAAAAGCAAAACTATCCAAGTACTTATCTTAAAATCACTTTACAGAAATGTAACAAAAACTAAAATAAAACAAGCAGAAACATACCTCTCAACTATCCAGATTTTTACAGAATGTCCAAATGTTTGTGTCATATTTTTAGTATGTTTCTCATAAAATATGTAACTTTGTAAGTAATCACTGAAGACTGAGTTTCAGACTTCTTATCCTGCAGAAAATACATGTTAGCACAAATTTAGCTATTCTGGCAACTTTATAAGTTTGTAACCAAAATCACCTCCAAAAAACACCACTTGGAAGATAAATCAGTAATTTATTTAGCGCTTTTGTCCAACTGAGGACTTGTTTAGAACAAATACCACCATTCCATTCTTTTATATATAAAACAATACACCAATCAGCATTAAAAGCCAATTATTCAATAAACTAATTACATATTAAAGCAATCAAAATTTAAAATACATCATTAGAAAATCTTAATTAACTACCTAAAAAAGCATTTAATATTTATTGTTTTGTTTATACCAGGAAATGCATCAGCTTGCAGCCTTAGCTGCTATAACATTTCTCTCCTTTCAAGTTGTTTTTTTTTATAATTTCCACCTCTGAAAGTCATAGGTACTTGCTCCAACAGTGTAAAGTGGAATTTTTTAAAGGAATCACACATCTGCACATCTAGATAAGGCACTGTTGTTGTCTTTAGTCCTAATAACATACAGATGTTCTTTAATTCTTTCAAAATGTTTATGTGTAGTCATACCAACATAAAATGTTTCACAATATAAACATACTGCAATATAAATGATCCTCATTCAGTTACAGCCATAATAATAATTTATTCTTATTGATTTATCAAAATATTTCACAGACATATTAGAACCTTCTAAAATAAAATTACAAACAGTACAAAAGTCATACTTACTCACACCTCTCTTTTTATTAGTGCTAGCACTCTTTTTTAGCAACATCATTTTCGAATACTTGTTCAATGGCCCTAGGTTTTTTATATGTGAAACTAGAAGCAGTAACAACAACATCAAATAAGTCAGAATTACCCAGAAATATTTTCCAGTTGTCTTCAATCACATTTCTTATACCAGAATCATCCACTGTCATCTCTAGGCTAGACTTGTATAGGCCCTAGGGCCGATAGCCTAGTAACAACCTATGAACCTAAAACATAACTGCATCTAAAATTGTTGGTAGTAGTCTGCTTCAGGGAGTGTCACTGATGGGATCACCATTTTTGTGATACTATTTTTAACCCTCTAGTTCAAAAGTTAGATAACTATATAAAAGATTTCTGGGACTTTTCTAAACACATTAAGGTATTTTAGAGCTAATACTTCAAATCTAGCATTTGTTACTAAAATGATAATTCAAATAAAGAAATCATTGTTAACATATAACAATTGTTCTCTCTCTGCTATGTGTTGATCCTGGTGAGGAATAAATACCTGTTTTGTCAGCCTAAATATATTGCTAGCATAAACAGACAGCAGTGAAAATATAAGAAAATGCCACCTCGTGCCAACACTCTCAAGGAAATAGCACTACGAACAAATAAAGATCTAACTTACTCAAATTTACAAATTTAGTTGCAGCCATATTCTTCTTATATTATTTGCAACCGGTCCCGGTGCAGCATTCAGTTTTTGTTTCTTTTATAAGTCAGATCTGAGAACACCAGGAAGTTAGTTTGAGTGCAATTGCCCCAGATACAAGGACCTATTTTCTACAGAGAAATTAAGCACAACTTTATATATGCAACTATCTCCACCAACTCTCTATATTCCATTTAATACCTTTAAGTATTATCCTGTGACAAGCATGGCAATAACATATATTAACTTTTCTCTAGTGTAAATGCTAGAGAATGCCAGCTCTGTTTTCTCCAGCTTTATTATAATTGTAATACTTTTTTATAGTACTTCGCACACACATGAAATACCTTTTGCAGTGCATCAGACAAATAGACAATTTGGTAAATAACCATTGCACATTTCCAGGACTATGTATTTCTCTCCAAATATGTATATATATAGCACGTTTCTATCATCAGCTAATAATATCTTGCAACAAACTATTTAAACCACTATCCTAGCTGTAATCACATATTCTCTGCACCAGCCTGTATTTTCTACTTAATCGCATCTTTGCATTGTATAGTTTATTATACTTTTGTAAAGGAGAAAATTTTGCTGCCTTTTTTATATTGCCTCCCAGGTCATTACTGAAAATGGTGCCTGAACCAAATCACTTATCCAGTTAACAAAACAAAAGCAACTGACTCACTCCTTGTCATGCAGTATCTGCAAGGTGGAAGCCACAGAACCAATCCAAGTCTAAAATGTCACAATCCAACCCCTTATAACCCCTTATGTATACTTGTAACATTACTGGTGGCATGGCGGGTCCTCAAGCTAGACACCCTGTAGTTATATGCAAAACTGGCCAGTCAGAGTGCATGCTGCAATTAACAGATTAGAATCTCATTAGAGTGTCATAGTTCAGTCTTTGAAATTTGTTAACCAAGGCAGAATTTGCCTGACATACTCAGCATAAAGGTTTCCAGTCATGTACTGCATTTAGAGGCATTATGGTACAATGTAATGATTGTCCAGTTTTCGTGTACAAATGTTAAAGGTTGTATGAGAGAATTTTCAGGTCACATGGTTAGCTTTAAAAGCAGCACCACATTTTCATCGCTTCCATTTTAATGAGTGAATTATACCATAATTATGCTGGCAATGTCACGGCTACTGCACTCCCACTGCTGGTACTCGGAGCACAGCAATGCAGCTCTGAATGAAACGGTGTTCCTTAGTGACATCTCAAACCATTATAAAAAAAAAAGTTATTACCATAGTTACAGTATAGTGCACTCCAAGTTCAAACCTGCATTATCAAGGCCATTTGTAGGCCACTGTAGAGAGATCCAGTGATTTACTCCTGCTCTTTATGTCATGTAATCATGACAAAAAAGTTGATATAGGGAAAACTCTGAAATGCAGGATATCTGTTAAGGAAATAGTGATGTTTTGTCTTTGTGTACAATCTTTCTTGCAGGTTACACAGCGGCAGGTTGCACAGGCCCTAGGACTAAAACATGATACAGATGCAACCATGCTCAGACATTCTCAGTATAAGAAAATGCTACTGCAGTCAAAAGGAGTGTCGCAATGCATTCTGGGCAGTCCTCATCAAGTATCAGTGTAAAATGTTATGAATAAGATAATTTTGAAGACATTCAACTACACAGATTTTAAAAATCCACCAAAACATATTTTAATTTGGATACTGCACACAATCTGAGTTATTTTAATGTTTAAACTGTATAAAATGAAGTGCAGTGACTTTACTTTGCCGCAGGGTAAAGCTACAGTAAGCTACAATACTGAAATGCTTGCAAAGTTTTCAGAACTGCCTCAGAAATGCATCCTGAATCATTTATATGATTTCTAGGACATCTATATTTTACACGTCACTTTTTTTTAAACATATTAAGCAAATCATAATTGAAATTGCATAGGTACACATAGTTCATAGGTTAATACTAGGCTAACTGCCCTTGCGAGCCATTTTAAGCCTAGCCAGTTATCCCTTGTGAGACTCAAACCCTGCACCTTGTGTTTGTAATGCAAACACCTTAACCATTAGGCCACCCTCCCAAAACACAGCAACATAAAAGAACACAAATAAGTGTAGTGTCTCTCATTGTTTTCATGTATGTTCTCTTTTTAACACTCATTCTCTTCAACATGACAGACTGCACAATTTCTACTATCCCTTTAAAATCACTCCTCCTGAACATTATACTGCATGTATTCTTCCCACAAATTCCATTTTTCCTGTGTAATTTGATTCTTCCCTTTTCCAAAGATCCCACCTCCAGTTGTTTTATCTCCTTAAAAATATTAATGTACTTCAGTGAACCATTTCCTTAGTTACAAACTATTTGTCTTCCCACTGTTTCTGGCAAAGTACTGTGTAATGACTTTTTTTTTAAATCTACCAACTTGTTACACTCCCAAAAAACATTTTCCCAGCTGTCTTTCCTGTCAAATCTCCAGCATTTGCTGTCTGCCTGAGGGAAAAAATGTCTGAAGTTTGCTTGGAGTATAAAAATACCTGTTCAAACACTTCCAAGTGAAAATCCTAAAATCAATAGGAAGATATTTTTACAAGACCACCACAAGTTTACATCAGGTGCCCAAATCCTGATTACTTGTTTTTAATTTGCTCAAGCGTGTCTGTGTAATTATCACTACATACTGCAGCAATAAGAACAGGCAAAATCAGTAACGTACTATAGAGTATTACAGATTTTGCCTACTAATGTTGCTGCAGTATGTAGTGACAAAACCAGCAATGGAAAGGAGAATAACTAGCAATGCATTATTCTTTGTGTAAATCACAGATCATTTAGTGATCTGTATCATTATAGCCATTATTTGCATGTATTCCTAATGCATGCATCATACATTTCATGACTTCAGAGACAATCAGCACACTCCTCCAATCCTACAGCAAACCATATTTATGACTGGGCCACTAGCACTGTAAACTATTTTTAGGAAGTGCTTTAATGTACCAAATGTGTAATTTCTTCATGGTTTCACTAAAAAAATGCTTCTTCAAAAAAAAAAAATACTCATACAATCCCTTGAATATGTGTAGTGTTGTTATTAGAATGAGTTCATTAGACTCAAACTGGACAATCATCTTGGATATTATTCCTTGAATTCATGAAGGATTCTTTTTTGCAGTCCACACAGCAACATAGCACACATTTGAATTAACATGACAGCACAAGTAAAGAGTCTGCTGCATATAATGAGGTCAACAGGTACACTGATACTTGAAAAGCACTTATACCTTTCTTCTGTCTGGATCATTTCCACATTAATTTCAGGTCTGTGTACAGACTGTAGTCTTAAAACAGGCTTTGTGCCACGAGAATGGAGAACTGCAGCAGTCATCATCATCAGCCCCCCTTTTCCCATTTTTTCTACATGGGGTTGGGGTATCATGTTAACTGTTGCCAACTCTCTCGATTCAGTGCACACTCCTGCCCGACTGTCGCAGATCTTCTTTCACAAAATCCAGCTATCTCTCTGCTGGACATCTTCACTTCCTCTTACCTTCTTGTCTGTCCCAAGTCTTCCTCACCAGATTGTCTTCTGCTTTTCTATATATTTGTCCAAACCACCTTAATCTGTTCTCTTTGATCTTTTCTGCAATTAGAACTACTTTGGCTTCTGCTCTTATGTCCTCATTTCTTTGTCTGTCCCACAGTGTGCACCCTACCACCTTTCTCAGGCACTTCATTTCCATCACCTCTGGCTTCTTTAACTATTCTGCCTTTACTACAAGTCATCCCTCTTTATAAGGACAGACCATCAACAGATCCCAGAAACTGCAGACCCTTTGTTCTAAGTCTTGTATGCAAACCCATGGAGAGAATTATCATGGAAATGATCAACAAAGACATGAGAGACATCCAGCCACTGGATCCATCCCAGTCTGGCTTTTTCAAAGGAAGGTCATGCCTACTGAACCTGATGGACTTCTTTATGAAGGTCGCCATGGTAATGGATGAGGGTAGAACAGTGCATACTGCCTACCTTGACCTAGCTGAGGAATGTATACAATACACCACTCTGGCATTGCTAACAGACTTACAGAATTATGTATAAACTCCTAAAAATGACATGCTGAATAGCCAGCGAGCTCACATCCAGCAACTGGAATGTCATCAAAGGTTCCTTACAAAAAGAATACCGGGCATGCATACACTGTCCTGTGCAGAATGCCGCAAAGCCTTATCTCTATACTCAGTCTCTCACAGACTACTGAGGTGATCCATGCCTGGTATACAAGGCATCCCATTACTAGACCCTCCTCTGATGAACCTTTTGCATATCTGCAAAACAAACAGCATCAGAAGTACTAGATCTAAAGGCCTACATTTTGTTTGCAATGTAAATAAGACATGCTGCACAGACAGATATGTATTTCAGAGACTTCTCTTTCTCTGGGACAGGCTTCCCATCCATGTGAAATGAAGTCCCTCCCTAACCCTATTTAAGCAGAACTTGGACCATTGGATGGGAAATTGAAAATTCACACCTGGTCTGGTGCTAACATCTCTGATGGACACAGGCATTCAGTAAATCATGTTGTAACCAGCAATCAACCTTATATAAATGTCCAAAACATTTAACTTGTGAGGCACATTTGGGTTGTATGGCTAGGCTTATAGAGGCCCTAGTGGTCATTAGCCTTGCATACCCCTATGAACCTATGGATGAAGAGCTGAAGCAGCCTAGTACTAACCTATGAATCTATAATAATTGCCCTTCAGGGCCATTTTGAGGTTTGCCAAATTTTCTGTTTGGTGCTTGGAATTATGCATCACATTTAATGTTTAGATTACTCTTACCCAATAATGGACTATATGTATATTATCTGTAGTGATGATAACTGGTGTCATACCAGTGGCACCTTAAAAGGCCCCTAATGTGGAGCAAAATATTTAGGAGCTGCCTATGCTCATTAGTAGTGCAGGGAGGAGCCCTGGGATAAATTTCCTATTTCCCAGCCAGTGATCGAAGTTGTGCTTGAATACGGACAGGGTTGAGCTTTGTTTTACATGGAAGGGGAGTCTGCTCTAGAGCAACGGTGTCCTCTGTAAGATGTACCTGTCCCAACAAACTATTCAGTTAATGTTGCAGATTTAGATCACTAAACTACTTCAGATGCCATTTGATTTGCTGATCTGTAGTAAATCCATCAGTACTGAATTAGAGGATGCATCGTATGTCAGATACAGGTTAGCTCTTAGCAGTCAAAGACTGAGTAAAGCAACAGGGCTTTGTGGCAGCCCCTGTAGAGCCAATAGCTTAAGAATCATATTCTTTTTGTAAGGTATCTCTGTGGACGTTCCATCTGATGCTTGAGACCAAACAGATACATGCCAAAGGGGGTGTTACACACAATGACTTATGAGGACTTAGTAAACGGGAACAACGACAGTCTTAGATGTAGGAGCACTCCCTGTGTTAATGAGTTGTGCACTCCCTGTGTTAATGAGTTGTGCAATGTAGAAGGATTTTCTTACTACAGTGGACACATGTTCAAAAGATAGATCACTGTCCACATAAGTTCCCAAATCCCAAACAGCTGGGCCAACTCTTGGGGCCTTTTATCAATGTGGTAATTCATAAGGATATAACAATGCACTTTTTGGCAATTAGCTTTCAACCATGCTTCTGACACTAGTTCTTTGTTTGGGGCAAACCTTACTGCAGGATACCAAAGTTTTTTGGGATTCAATAACTGCACCTAGCATTCAGTCATCTGCAAACGTAGACAGCCAGAGCCCTTTTGTATTAGCTTTAACTTCCAAAACGTAGAGGAAAAGTCCCAGCAGAACACCTTGGGGCACTCCACTTATGACTGGTCTTTTAGAGGGAGTAGCTTTCCTTATTTTGATTTCCAGTGGGCCGTGTCTCATTTGTTTTGGTGATCCAGTCAGTGACATAGGGGTTTATTCGTAGTTTACCAATCTTTTCTATTATCCATGAGTGGGCAATACTGTCCAAAGCTTTGGCCAGGTTGAGGTAGATAGTGTGTACTGTTTTACCTTCACCCACTGCTTTTGCATCTTTTTCACAAATGTCCACCAGTTTAAGTATAACCTGCCTTTGACAAATCCAAGCAGAGATGGATCCAGTGGCTTGAAATTCCTCAGGTCTTTATTGATTAATTCCATGCTAATTCTTCCCATGGCCTTACATATGAGGCTGGTCAGACATATGGGCCTAAAATTTCCAGAGTCATTGGAAGGTCCTGTCTTATGTAGGGGATTAACTTTTGCTGTCATCAATGTAAATAGTTCAAAACCGATATGGATGCTAATGTTGAGCAGTCTTGTTAGGAGTGTGGCTAACTTTTGCCTCATACTGTTCAATATGCATCCATGGATATTGTCAGAACCCATCAATGCAGCGTTTTTTTTTTTTTTTTTGCTTTCTATAGTACTTTTCAGACTTGGTCTTGCATGATAGGTGCGGTGGGGGAAGATTAGTTTCTGTTTTTTTTGTATGGGATAAATGAGGGGAGAGAGGGTAAGGTTTGTGCTGCATTTATCAGCCAGTATGTTAACTATATCTTCAGCTTCGGTGAAGGCAGCCTTGTTCTCAACCAGCTCAGAGCATTGCTGTGTTTTGCTCCTGAAATTGTGCACATAACTAATAAAAAAAAATCCCTGTGATCGGCATTATCTTTGGTGGCTACTTTTACCTCAGACTTGGTTTTGGTGGATTTCATTAAGCACCTGAGTTGTTTGTTTAATTTAATGACAAGAGCTCTATCATTTTTGGTACCACTCTTCTTAACTTTGGGCAAAATTCTCTTCCTTTTATTGCATAACTTCTTGTTATTACAGTTCCACCAGGATGGTTTGTTTCTGGGGTTTGCTCTGAGCTTGTTTCTGTAGGGAAGAACTGCACCAATACAGGTGTTTATATGCTGGTGCAGTTTGGTGGTATACAATTCTCATATACAATAAAGCTTTCTGTATTCTGTGAGAATTTGAAGTTTGCCAATGAATCACTTAGGAATAGAAAGTTCGTCTTAGAAAAGTTTCTAAAGGAACTATGGATGGGGGGAGCTATGATTTAAATTCTATTTCAATGGAGAAGATATTAGTATAGTAAGGACAAGGTCTAAGATGTTACCCTTAATGGGTACTCTGACTAATTGTTCCAAGGCATCTGTATAAAAGTCCAAAAATCTCTGTGCTTCTGGAGGTGTAGGTCTCCCTCTCTATACAAATCACTTAGAAAAACTGCATTGGGTTCAATGCTAAAAGACTCTAGTTCTTGTGGATAGGTATTCTGGCTTTCATGAGTCCTAGAAGGAATTCTATAGACAGCTAAAATATGGGGAGGGACCTTTCCAATAATGATTTTGACATGGAGTAAATTGAGTGCATCATGCTGCTACTTGCTTATTTGTGATACTGAGAAGGAAATGCATACAGACTACCATTAGGTGATGTCTAAATGTTTATACCTTTCTTAAGTTCAAAACCTGCCACCATAATACGATATGTGGATGACTCAGTTTTAGTTTACTCAGCCCCAACTCGTCGCACCTTACAAACCATCACACAGGGACCTTTCATCTTTACAGAAAACTGGCGAAATAAATTGCAATTGCTCTTAAACAACAACAAAACCAAATTAATCCCATTTCTTCCCAAAAACAGAATTCCAAACAGCACTGACCTTAATATTACCTCCTTAACCAAAACTAAAATTGAAAACATCACCAACTTTAAACTACTAGGAGTTATCATTGATAAGTTAAAATCTGATCTGCACATTGACACTGCAGTCAGAAAGATACACTGCAATCTAGGCTCTCTCTACAGTGCAGAGCAGCTGCTAACTGAGCATTGTAAAAAAATAGCTGCCACCTCCTTTCTCTTTCCTACCCTCCTACATGCCTCAAAAATATTCACAAATCTCAACTCTTCCACCAAACACAAACTAGAAAGCACCTACAAGAAAATTAACAAATTTGCCCACAGCTTCCCACCACTGTCTGGACTTGCTCAATACATTACTGTCTCCCAGCATACCTCTCAACTGTACAGAATTTCACAGAATGTCCAGATTTTTGCCTTATACGTTTAGTCCATTTTTAATAAAATTGTGGTTTTCAGGCAAACTGTTGGTAAATTATTAAAGACTGAAGTCAGAAAATAACAACTTCAGACCCATTCGAAAAATTGTGCTAAACTAAAATCTGTTATTCTATCAACTTTCTAACTTTGTAACTGCAATATTTTAATGGGACAATGGGAAACAAGTGTTGTGTTACCCTCTATGTACAAGGACTATATAATTTTTTATTGTCGCTTTGAGGGTATTTTTATATTATAGGGAAGCTCTAGTGAATGTTTATGTACATTCTTGGAATTTATTTAGGAAAGTTTTCCCTTTTTTATCGTTTTCTTTGACTAATTCAGAGAAAAAGATAGATTTCTTAGATGTGAAGATCTGTAGAGGAATGGATGGCCATATTTCCACCAGACTATATAGAAAGAAGTGCTATAGGTTCTCCCTATTAAATAGATCAAGTATGCACCCAAGTTATGTGTTTGACATGTTGTGAATGGACAGTTCAAGCAGATGTCTAGACTGAATATGAGGGAGAGTGATTTCACATCTGATATTGATGACTTAGATCAGAAATTGAGGACTAGGGGGTAGAGAACAGGTGAAGTATCTAAGGCTAAGTATGCAGTTAAGACTAAATGTATGAATGAAGCCAAGCCATATTTTTCTGCCAGTTTAGATGGCAATGTAAACAATGAGGTACGTCAAAACAGTATAGCTGTATCTTTAACATTTACTACAGATACCGAAGGTATTAAGTGTAGTATAAAGAAAAACCTGGAATATAATAGGAGGTGATCAGAGTTTGTCACGATATGTGGGTGCTGAACCAAAGTTCTGGTATAAGAACAATGAATCATCGAAGAGATTATTATGTTATCATAAAGGACCCAATGTTAAAAGAACAGTTAAAACATCTAGCACAATGTGTACTAAGAAATGTTTTAATTGTATGCATTGTGATTACATTGATGTTAGGAATAGGTTTGAACATCCAGATACTGGAAAGATATATAACTTCAAGGTACAAGCAGACTACAACACTAAAAGTGTTGTTTATTTAGCTTGTTGCTTACTATGTCATAAATTTTATGTAGGGAAAACAAATAGGAAAATGAAGGAACATATACGTGACCATCTGTATTGTATACACAAGGAATCTAGCTATAGTGCTATAGCTAAAATGTTGAGTAGAAGTGTATGTCTGATGAAGCAACTAGTTAGTGAAAGCACTTACTATATATTAAAACTGGTTTTATTTGTTGCGTAAGTTCGTTTATTAATAGTCCTGCTGTACTTTGCCGTGTGTCGGTGTTGGCTTTTTTCTTTTATAACAAATTATTATTATGGTGACTTGTTATTCTCTGTCACCATCTCCAAGGCATGGCACAATCTTTCAAATGAGATCAGGCTTTTAAATAACCTGCAATAATTCAAATCTCCCCTAAAATATTACATAGTAACTAATAAACTGTGTGACTGTACCACACCTGTAATTTGAAGTATGCAATCCTAACTCTGTCCACTATGGATACCACACAAATATATTAATATAGTATATTTGTTTTTACTCGCAATATCATGAAAACGTGAATTTCCTTAATCTGCTATGCTTTGCAATAATGTATGTTGACCATTTGCCTTCAGATATTTTGCAAATAATGTTTAACTGTTAATCTTTTGAATTGTCAAAAATGTATTTCTATTGTTGTTTTAGAGCTTTTCTCCCTGGGCCTCCACTGAAAATCGGCATTTCAGTTCCCAGATGGACTTCCTGGGAAACAAAAGCAAACAGACAGACATGTACTGAGTGCGGATTAACATGACCAGACTTTAAACTTTGCAGGTCACATAGCAATTATAGAGAATTACAAGTGACTCAACAGGAAGACAGCATGAAAAGTACATGACTAATAACATTAAGAAAGAACATTTCACAGCAGCTAAATCAAACAATATATTTTATGCAGCTTTCACTCTCTTAGTCTTCCTCAGATCATACAGATACAAAATCCGTCACCTTCTAATCTAACACGCATAGGTTAATTAAAACTGAACTCATACATAAACATACATTACACGGAGATAAGGAATGTAGTAAGGTCAATATAAATAAATAAATAAGATATGACTGAGAGATACATCAACCCTTGGGGTATTTAATGACACAGGGCATATCCCCAGTGGACTAATTAATGTGCACATTAAGATAATCCCACAAATATATTTTTTGGAATTATAGCTTAAGCTGTATCTTTTTTTCTCTTCTCAGCAGCCAGTACTGTTAATACATTTTAGACATTATTCTAAGTAACCCTAACACCGGGAAACTTGCTGATCGACAGGAAATGACTGAATGATTAAAACGAAAGGTTAGAGTACAGCTTTTTCAGATTAGTATGGTTAGAAATAATGATGCAGTCAGCATTGTTCGTAATTTATTTTTAGTCTGAATTCTTTGACTCTGACAGAATGTTAACAATATAAAATACTACGCTGTAAACACATTCTTTTCTTTGGACAATGAAGTAAACAGACAACACGTATTTGAATACATAAGACTTCAAGTCCCTCTCTGTCTCATCATTAAGAGTATGACAATCCATCAGACTGGCCAGTTAATCCAATGTTTAATGCAAACCAAGTGCAGTTAATGCAAGAGCAGCAGTGCTCACAATAATAAGGAAGCTGAATGTGAGATGAGAAAGGTGCTGCAGAACTCACTATAATAGGGAAACTGAATGTGAGATGAGAGACGTGCTCCAATGCTCACAATAATAAGGAAACTGAATGTGAGATGAGAGAGGTGCTGCACTCCTCACAATAAAAGGGAAACTGAATGTGAGATAAGAGATGTGCTCCAATGCTCACAATAATAAGGAAACTGAATGTGAGGTGAGAGATGTGCTACAGTCCTCACAATAATAGGGAAACTGAATGTGAGATGAGAGACATGCTCCAATGCTCACAATAATAAGAAAACTGAATGTGAGATGAGAGATGTGCCACAGTGCTCACAGTAATAAGGAAACTGAATGTAAGATGAGAGAGGTGTTGCAGTGCTCACAATAAGGAAATTGAATGTGAGATGAGAGAGGAGCAGCAGTGCTCACAATAATAAGGAAACTAATTGTGAGATGAGAGAGGAGCTGCAATGCTCACAATAATAAGGAAACTGAATGTGAGATGAGAGACGCATGGCAGTGCTCATAATAATAAAGAAACTGAATGTGAGATGAGAGAGGTGGGTAGGATCAAGTAGAAAAGAAGACCCTCTCTTTCAGAGAGATACTCCAAGTACTCCAGTGTTTTTGTACAATATTTAAGATACGAGACCAAAAGAATGAAATTTCACAATCACAAAATACCATAACACTGAAAGTTTAAAATAACGAATCATATCCCAACCTGAAATATCACCATACAATATGTCAACACCACTATTAGGATATTGCCATTTAAAAAATATGCCATATTAATACATAAAGTACAATGTAACTATGTTGAGATATGTATAAATACATCTTAGGAAACCTTTCACATTGTGCTATGCACCGAAGACGCTTTACTCAGACTACTATGGAAGCCCCAGGAGTTTTAGACAGCGTATATCAAACAGTGTCTTCACAAAAAGGAAAACAGTTGTTACAAGAAGACAACTACCTGTACCATTTAGTAAGAACGAGACATAATAAAAGGTACTGGGGATGTAAATACAAAATCTCAGAAGGATGTAAAGGACGGGCTATTACTGTCATAATGCCTAATGGTGATTTGCTGGAGAAGTCTTTAGCACACAATCACCCAGCAGAACCCGGTGAAGCAGACAGATATATTGTGTGTCGTGATCTGATAACCAGAGCCCCTTACAGTCGTGATACCCCTTGTTTGATAGTAGACGATGCAGTAGCTTCTACTTCCTTAGATTCTGTTTGCCACATACCTCACAGGAAAGCAGTACTGAAACAGGCGGGGCGTATACGACGTAAAACAAGTTTGCAACATGCTGGTGAAGATTTGACAATAAACAGTATAGACTTTTCAAACTATCCACTGAAAGGTGGAACATTTGTTAGTAAATGTATGACCAACCCTAGCACAGATACTAACATAGTTGTATTTACCACTATAAACAATTTGTATGATTTAAGTCGAGCTTCAATTTGGCTCATGGATGGTATGTTCTTCAATAAGGGAGTAACCATACATTAATTATATAGCATTCATGGGTTTGTGAAGTACGGTACACACAGCAAAGCAATACCTCTACTCTATTCATTTCTGTCAAAGAAATCTCTTAAATCTTATAATTATTTCTGGCATTGCATATTTTATTTGCTATCGCAACATGGCTTTGAAACAGAGGTACATTTCGTATTATGTGACTTTGAGATTGCAGCCTTGAAAAGTGTTAGACTGAATGTTCCCACTGCCTGCTCAAAAGGCTGCCTGTTTCACTTTGGGCAAAATATCTGGCGTAAGATCCAATCTTTAGGGTTAACATCACTGTATAATACATCTCGGTCTTTCTAACTTGCCATTAAAAGTCTTGTAGTTCTAGCATTTTTACAAGAGGAAGAAGTACAAGGCACATTTGATCTGCTTAAGGAATCCTTCCCATCAGAGGGCCGTGATGTGATTAGATTCTTTTCTGATTGATATGTCTATGGGAAATCATGTAAATTTAACACCAGAACATCAACTATGAGATTTCCCCTACTATTTCCCATCAAATTTTGGAATGTTAGTGAGCTAAATGAGTTATGCTTACCACATACACATAACACCGTGGAAGCCTGGCACAGGAGGCTTAAATGTCTCCTAGGTGGAAGGGGTACCAATCTCTCGGTGTTATTATCATGTCTGGTATGCAAACAAAATCGAGTTGACCAGTTACATATCAGGATGTCATCAAGGTATGTACCGTCTCCAAAGAAAAGGAAATTATAGAAAGACGTAAGTGGTTTGAAAATGTGTTGAGTAACAGATCAGAATATTGATTGCTGGAGTTTGTAACTGCTATCGCTAGACTACTTAAAATGTGAATCTGCTGACACCTCATACCAGTCTAGTTTTGCATTGTGCGCTGCATAGAAAATATTATTTCATGGGATTAACTCAGACATTTGCTTATTTTCATGCCCTATACATTCGATTACGTACTGTTGTATTTCTATATATTACACAATAAGTCATACAATATAATCTTCTACACGTACTATTCCTAATTAGAATTGCAAAATACCTTTGCAAAATAAGGAATCAGTATATGCACTTAAAATGCGATTAACACGTTATAATCGGTGTTCTAACTATCGTTGTTATGGGTTTCATTATTTTGGCCTTTCGTGGTTGTGAAATTTCATGGTTTTGGTCTCGTTGTTTCTTTCGATCTAATGAAGTAGACCCATAAACACACATATATATACTTATTACACACACACACACACACACACACACACACACACACACACACACATATATAACATATATATATATATATATATATATATATATATATATATATATATATATGGGTCTACTTCTAAAGACCGAACCGACGATTCCCCGGCACAGAAATCACCAACGCCAGAAAACCGACAACACACAAACCCGACAACGCGAAACACCGAACACCATAACACAGACATACGGAATGTAAACAACACACTACACTACATAGCATACACACTAGCCCTGACCCAAACCCTAACCCTAACGTCCGACACTATCGCACACTTCACCTACCTGCACCCTAACCCTAACTCACTTACCCACCCCTAGCCCAAGCTCCGACACTAACGCACACTTCACCTACCTGCATCCTAACCCTAACTCACTTACTTGACCACTCCTACCTCCGTCACTGTCGCACACTTACCGGATCGCGATCACACATTACCCTTGTCGGTCTTTCCGCTGTCGGCGAATCACCCTGTCGGTATACGTACCTGTCGGTTATCTGGCGTCGGTGATTTCTGTGTCGGGGAATCGTCGGTTCGGTCTTTAGAAGGGGACCCATAAATATATATATATATATATATATATATATATATATATATATATATATATAAGTCCATGATTGTAATGCTCTGTTTCATTGAGGCCTCCAGCTGTATCTGTGTGACAACTCTTCCAACAAACTTACCAAAAAGATATGTCAATGCATTAAATACAGCAAGAAGGATTCTAGGTAAAAAAAAAAAAAAAAAAAAAAACCTTATCAGATCCTTATACAGAAACATGGCCATGTATGCTGTGGCTTTAATACTGAGAAATCTGATGCAATTGTTTTCAAAAGAAAGATTCAGTTAAAGCCTACAGTGCAGACCATGAACGTGGCCTTTCCTGTGGTCAGCAATGGTAAACAGGAGACCGCATATCACCGTTCTAAGCAGCCATCTGGTCAATGAAGGTAAAGTAAATGAATATACAAAGCAGCATCTTACTAACGAGTAAGTTATTACTGACAACTAAATGCCTTTACTTAGAAGGAAACCGCAATGCATTGCCTACATTTTACAAGGTTAGGCTGTAGGTGTCCTTCTTCGTACTCTATGTCTCAGGAAATTCATTTTCTGGGCTTACATCATTATCATATCAGCACAGGAAGTGCAAGTTCTAATGCAATTAAACAAAAGTGTTTTATGCTAAATGCAGTGTTTGTGCTAACAAATCTATTTTTCAGCCTCTAAATAGAGTACTACACAAGTTCATACCCTGGTCAGATTGTACAACTGCCCTCTGATAGGCAGAGCATAGTAGGCAATTTTATTTACCTATTATCACACTTTTTTCTGTCTTCAGCTACGCGCTTAACTTTCTAACCAAAAGTCGTTCTTCATTTCAAAGTAGTATTAAACCGAGTTGTATTTAAATATCTCACCACTTCATGCATTAGCAAGTCGGTCCCCACCCAAAGCCTCCTTTATGTCTAATAGCCAGTTTGGTTTCGTTTTTTCCTGTCATTCATGAGACAATGGGAAACAGCTGGTCAGATCAGGAAATTAATAATGGAAATGATAGGCGTTGGGGGGGGGGGTGTCAAATTTTGATTTTTGAATCATAACAATTTTTAAGATGCCTCACTATGAGAAGCAAATTCTATGTAGGGGACATCATGTCCCACACCCCATTTACTTACCTATACCAAGTACATAGTCACGTAACCATGGGTAAACACAGAAGCACTGTGTATGCATAATTACTGTAGCTGTATAAACTATAATATTGAGGTTGTCCAACCTATTCATGAATATAGTAGGGGAAAAGAAACATCAAGAAAAAAGGCTTAGGGAGATCATGTCTGACCACATATTCATTGGTGACAAGTAGAGCAGCCTTTTTAGAGTGGGACAGAGTAGCCACTGTAGCAGGAAAGAAGCATGAATGCTCCACTTTTATCAGAGATAAATGAGTACATCTTTTCAGGCAGTCTCACTCTGCCAGCATGTACAATTTACATACAAACAAATCTAGCCATCAACATCCACAAAAGTAAGAAAAACGTTTTATACATGCATATTGCAACATGCTGAGTTCAGAAGGGTGTTGTGTGCATTTAAGTAACTGGAGGGGGCTGTGTAAGCTGTCAAAAAGCTATTCAGGAACCCTATATATTAATAATGAGGTCTTAACTGCCAGTTACTACTGTAGAAATGGAGGGTTCCTAGTCAATGGGACTTAATCAACTTTAGTAAAGAAGGGAAGATATAACCAAGGATATATGGCAGGCTAGAGAATAATCTGTCCTCATTACTTGGTAATCTTTGTGGAATTAAAAGGTAATTTCTTACATAAAGTAGAAAATGAGAAGGAATTCTACATAATTTTTTATAGTCAAAAGACAGAACACACATAATGAAGCTAACCTAGTCATAGGTTAGAATAATACCTGTGTATGGACAAAAATAAAGGCATGACTGCTAGCCAGCCATAAAAAAAGAAATACAAAAACTTCTGTTGTCCTCCTCCAGAATTCTAGAAAGCTGCACCTTATTCTAGATCTAAGACTCCATTGATTCTAATGCTTATTACACAGGTGCTGGTTGAGCTTATTGCTATGGACATTGCGGACCAACTAGTAACATCTAGCAATGGGGTCAGTACATAGTAGTAATAAAAGTTTAGAATACACATTTTGCAGAAGCAGTGCTATTATGGAAAGCTATTAGGTTCATAGGTGTTTACTAGGCTAGCGACAACAAGGACCTTTTTATGCCTAGCCATGCATCCCAAATCTCTGATAAGGTCTGATATCCTTGATAAGTGTAAGTATGGGCCTGGGAGATGCACCATTTACAGGTTACCTGTTTGCATCAGAGACACAGGTGCCAAACCAGGGATGAATTTTCTGGTTTCCCATCCAATCGTCCAAGTTGCACTTGAACTGGATTAGGGAGGAACTCTGCTTCACATGGATGGGGAGACTGTTCTATAGACTGGGTAGTCTCTGGGATACATATGTATCTCTACAGCAGGTCCTATTTATATCACAGGCAAGGTTTAAGTCTTTAGAGCAGGTAATTCTGGTACTGTTTGTTTTGTGGATATGCAGGAGGTCCATCACAGTGGGGTCGGACAATGCCCTGTATGCCAGGCATAGATCTCCCCTCAAAAGCCTGTAGGAAACAGACACCTATATCCTTTTAGTGAGGAGCCCCTTTGGATGTCCCAGTTTTTGGATATGCCTGGTTAGGTACATACTAAAGGAGACATTATACTCAATGAAAGGTCTGATGAATGCAGAGTACATTGGAACAATGACTTCCTTAGACTTAGATGCCATACCTTTGTTTATAAGTTGGCAACATAGACTGATTTTCTCACCACCACGGACACGTGATGATCAAAGGCTAGATTACTATCTATGTGTGTCCCTAAGTCCCTGACTACTGGGTCAGCACTAAGGGGTGTGCTGTCAATATGATAGTTATCAGGGATGGATGACTTCCCAAAGGAAACTATTATGCATTTCTTGGCATTTAATTTTAGTCCACGACTCTGACACCAGTTGTTTGTCTGTGAAAGTATTGTCAGAGAACTAGTAATGTTAGTCTCAAAAGTGGATATCCATTAAGAGATATCTATGGACCAAGGCACCCACTTTAGGTCAAGGGTACTGCATCCAGTATGCCATCACTTTAAAGTAAAAAAAAAACTTGATGACAGCTCTCTACCATTTATAGAATGATGGATTACCACTATTAAGTCTAACAATGGCACAATCTTCTCCCCAGACAACCAAACTAAGCTCCAAGGAGTAATAATAGATACTAATCTCAAATGTGATGCACATATCGACCACACTATTAAGTCCATTAACAAAAAACTAGGATCTTTATGCCTCACTCTCTAAAGCTAACCTCAGCAAACTATCTTCCTGTTACTACCACATAGCTAGATTCACCACAAGTATGGCTTACAGGACTCACCATTGCAACAACCTAACTCAACACAGTAGCACACAAAGTGCTCAGCCATCCTGACAATACCCCAACCTTCAAGAGCTTTATTAGCCCACATAATTATATTAGGCCATTTCATTCGTCCATCAAATTATTAGTCCTAACCCTAAAATCCAACAATACAGCAAGTGATTCCCTGTTTGCTAACTCAGTGGGTAAAATCTGGAACCTTCTTCCTGCAACTCTTACCCAAAAAACATCTCTTCCCCTATTTATCTGTTGTGTCATGTCATAATGTACAATTATGCCTGCTGGGTTTATCCTTTCTGTATACTGTAGTGTTTTCCTATTGTGCTTTAAATTTGTGTAAAGGTCTATTTCATATTTTTTCTCGCTCTGTTAACCTTTAGCATATGCCTGTGTATTACTACTGTGTTAAACCTTCAGAAATGTGTATCTAAATCCTTTGTTCTCTTGGAATATTATTGTACTATTACTATTATTATTATTATCTTTGTGGAGCTTTTCAAATAAATAAAAAGGTCAATAAAACACTGACGTCTATATTTAGAAAACTGGTGATGCAGAAGGTAACAGCTGGGATCATTAATTCTGAAACACCTTCCTTTGGGGTAAAAAAAAAAAGCACACGATAGGACGCTTTTATCAAGTCACTTTGACTTGATAAAGCCTGGAATGGTCCAGGCGAAAGCGCTTGTCCTTATTGTGCTTTTTTACCTGTGCCAAAGGAATTGTTTTGGAATTAAAACTGTTTTCTACCGTTTATTGCTGCAACTGAATCATTGTCTCTACGGGTGTTCCTGGATCCTGTTACTAGTTGCTTTTCTGCTTTTGTGTGATTTACCCTACACTGTTTACAATCTGACAGAGGATGCAAACTTCAGATGGGTTTACCCTGTGTGAACATTTATACAGCAATCATTCCAGAGGGCCGAATGCCTGACATTGCTAAGGAAACTTGGGCAGAAGAGATGGTGCCAAGTGTGACAAAACACTATGGTGGTCTGCATGAAAGACTTAAAGCTGGCTATGCCTACAGTAAAGGAGCAAATGCAAAAAGCCAGTAGATGCAGAAATGAGTAAAATTACCTGACAGACAGAGATAATTTAACCTGGGAGATCATGTATTAGTAATAATGCTGTCCGTGGAGACGACATTTTTTTTTAAAAAAGTAGCAAGGGCCATTTGAGGTGATCTACAAAATAAAATTAGTGAACATTAAGGGTATAGTCAGGAAAGAAAGAAACCGAAAACAAATCTATCACATGAATGTAAGCCATGGAAGGAAGTGGAACTTAAAGTAATAAACTTGCAAGCTGAAGTTCATGCCGCAGAGGAAAAAAAAAAAAAGAACTTCTGCCAGAAATGTAGTTAGTGGAATCCTTATTATAAGTGCAAAAACAGGTAATATATAGACACGTTTTCAAAGATGCCTGGGAAAGGTGAAACTGATAGAACACAGAAGGAGACAACACCTGGGACAGATGTTAGACTATTGACCTAGCAGAGTACCACAGTCTCAAATGGTAAGAGAAGTACAAAAAATGCTTTAACTACAAGTGACACGAGAGTCACAAAGTACACGAGGAAAGCTAATAGTACTAATTCCTAAGCCTAATCGAGTTAGATATTGTAATGACTTTAGGAAACTGAATGGCATAGCAAATATTTGATGAGTTCATAGGGAACCTAGAACATGCCAGATACTTAACACTACTAGACCTTCCTCCAAAGAAAATAAACACCCTGTCTCCTTCTATTTCACTACACATGGTTAACATGTGTAAATTACACATTACCACATAGGTGGTAATCCATTAAGTACAGAAGACGTAATTAGGGACCTGGCGACCCAAGTTGATAGCAATCTCTCATTTGACAACCACGTGGCCAAAGTGGTTAGAAAAACATTTTATATAGCCCACCTAATCATGAAGGGATTCACATCTAGATCAGGGGAGGTCATGGTGCCTCTTTACTCATCCCTCATCAGGCCCATAATTGAGTACAATGCCCCTTTTGGGATGCACCTTACCAGACACCTGCAGCGACTGGAAAGTCCCCAAAAGTACCTCACCAAGAGAATCAAAGGGCTCAAACAGATGCCATATGCTGCCCGGTTAAAGAAACTCCAGCTCTACTCAGTGGCATGTCGCCTGCTCAGAGGCGATCTGTGCCTGATGTATAAAGCCATGTCCAACCCGGAATTAATGGACATGCTGCACCACAGAAAATCCAAATCCCGTCGAGCTACGCGCTCGAGAGACTTGAATCTCAGCACTGAAATAAATAGGACATGCTGGAGGGGCAGATTCATAACCCAGAGGCTCCCTTCACTCTGGAATAAAATCCCAGTCCAGGTTAGGCAGAGTCCCTCATTGACTCTCTTCAAGAGGAATCCTGATGAGTGGATGGGAGATCGTAGGTTTACCCCGGGTATCACTTCTGTGTCACTGTTAGACAGAAGCACAGTATACTAACCTCGAAAAAGGGCATAGCAAAATTAATTTAAAATGGGTGGCGAAAGCCAAACACACTCTGGCTAGGCTTATAAATGCCCTAGGGCAGATAGCCTAGTATGAACCTATGAACATGGGGACCCAGGTGCCTTTAAGAAACTGATGGATAAAATACTAAAGACTTACTCCCAGTATAATGTGGTAGACCTGGATGATGTGTTAATTCATTCAGAAGAGTAGGAGTCTTGTTTTCCAAAAATGCATGCTGTGTTAGAATCCATAAGACCAGCATCCCCGGAGGCTGCAAGTGCTAAAAAAGTAAACTGAGTATGGTGAAAACTGAGTATGGTGAAAGCTATGTGCTTAGGATATCATATAGAACGAAATCCAACAGCATACTGCAGAAGGAAGAAGCCTGACTTTGGCCAAGGTGATCCAAGTTTAATTAGTATTTATTTATTTTTGTTTTCCTGGATAGTCTGACTGGGCTGAAATGTACCCCTTTTTAGCAGAGGCCTGGAGGAAAACTTTCTAAAATGAACAACATTACATGTAAGAACATAGTAAACCGAGGTATGCAAATAATCAACAAACATATAGATTTTAACGGAGTAATTTGGAGCAGCAGCATGTAAAGAGCTATGAAACACATTTGGAAATGAGCTTGGTAGAAGGAGAGAAAAGGAGAAAACAGAAGATTAGTGTTAAGAGATAAGGGGGAATGTTTTAGGATAGGTAGAAGAAGTACAGAGAAGGGGACATTTCGGAAACAAGGAGGGGAGTATGGACCAATAACTGAGGATGTAGTGCTTAGAAAAAATAAGACAGAGTAAGGAACACAACATTTATCATCCCAGGAGTCGTGCATGTACAAAGCCAGGTATCTTTCAGGTGTTCTTTTGTTTGTGCTTCGATGTTTACTGTGTTACTTAGAGCGAGCGGAAGAGAGTCATAAATTGTGACCAGGAAAGAGGATTACAAAAAGTCACCAGCCGACTTATAATAGTTAATAAGACTGTGGATCTCAGCTGCCTGCTTAGACTGGGGAAGATTTGTCAAAACTAGGGCATTTATCTGGATGATAGATTAGGTGGTGGAAAGTGACTAGTTGGAAAAATGCAATGTAATGCCTTGGCTCTAACCAATGATGTTTTTTAAGACCAGACAGTGATGTGTCCTGTTATAACAACTGGTGGTAAATTTCACCACCTTATTATAGCCCTGTTCTAAGAGTGAGAGTTGAGTGGATTGTAGGTTAATCAAGATAGGAGTGGCATAAAGTATTGTAGGGTTGAGAAGAGACTGAGCAATACTTTTTCTGGCATTATCTGTGAGGTCTTGTTTGACTCTGCAGAGTACACCTACCTTTTGGTGTTTTTTTTCCTGCTTGTTTTACATAATTAAAATTTTAAGCATTAATCAATAGTGACTCCTAGAAGCTTAGTTTGAGTCATTAGTTCTACACTTGCACTAGAGGAAGTGATTTTAAAATTATTTTTGTTGTCAGTTGAATGCTTTACAGTAAAATGGATCACTTTTGTTTTTTTAGGGTTAAGGTGCATCTGTGCATCAGACAACTAGACCTCTATGTTAGAGAAAAATTAAAACAACTCGCACAAAAGTCTATCTAAGCTTTTAGCAGAACAGATGACTGTTGAATCACCTGCTTACTGTATGATAGTGGCTTGTTTAGTTGCTAGGTGGAGATTACTAATGATTATATTGAACAACAGAGTACCAAAAATGGATCCTTGAGAGACACCCACTGTAATGGGAAGGAAAGGGGAGGTGCCATTTTGTCATCTTACTGCCTGTAGCCTATTTGAGAGGTAGTTGAAGAACCAAGACAGTAAAATTTCATTATTCCTATGCAAGCTAGTTTTTGAAGCAATTTCTGGTGGGATAACATCTCCAAAGCTTTGAATAAATCGAGGAAAAGTGCTGAGACTAAGATTCAAGAGCTTCAATATTGGTTAATAGATGTTATACAACTTAAGAGAGCTGGTCACATGTGCTATGAAAAGGACCAACCCAACATGCAGTCTAGGGAAAAAGGAAGCAGTCATTAGCAAGAAAGAATTTGAGACTGGATACGCCTCACCAGAATGTTTGAGAGTGGAGACATTATGGCTATAGGCCTGATGTCTGTGAGCTCATCTGAGTTTCCACTTTTGTGGAGAGAAAGAATGGAGCACCTTTTTCATAAGGCTGTGGCATAACCTTCGGTGATGGAGTGAGTTGATTAGGATAGAGATAGGAAAGACTAGGGCATCAGCAGCAATTTGTAAGTACTGAAATGGTATGTTATAAGGGAAAGGGTGGTAGATTTTGAAGGTTAGTAACAGTCTCTTGATTTTGGGAAATGAGACTGATTTTGAGTACAAGTGCTTTGGTGGCTAGCAACAGAGGAGAGGAACCTGTGACTGCCTGTGCCAAGGAGGGCTTACTTTTTGGATGAAATGGTTACTGGACTTCACTGGCTATTCTGTCCGTTTGGTTAGATGAAATGGGTGTAGTTTGTGTTGGTGTACTGTGTTTTAACAGCTGATTGACTGTAGTCCAGAAAGCTTTGGGGTTGTAATTTGCTACTTCTATATTAATATAGTAGTTTTTCTTTATCGTTTTTTATTATATTTTTAATAGAAATTCTGATACATGTATACAATTAATGGGTAGTTATGGTTGTAACTTACTTTCATTTTATCCAGGCTCTCTCTCCCTCTTTCTTGAACAGTTTAGTACTTTTTGAGAGCCAAGGTGCTGGATTTGATTAAATTATTTTGCTTCTTTTGGGGCCAATTCATTTAGTATGTCAAGGAACCCGAGTTGATCAGAGCTATATCCTCATCAAGAGGAAGAGAAAGGGTTGGAAGAGGTCGCCAGTTGCCTGAGTTTAGTGCTACAATGAACTGATCCTTACTAAAGGATATTAGTATCTCAGGCATATGAGACCCTGGTGTGCAAAGATGGCTACGGACATAGCCACCCTGAAGAGAGGTCACATGCTTGCATTGTATTAGAACCCCAGCACAGGCTGGGAATGCACAGGTGAAGAGGAGTCCAAGAAGTCAGGAGGATATTGGCCAAGTCACCATAAGGAAAGATGATACATTAGTGAGCCTGAGATGTAAAACCACCTAAGAATGTGATGACCAGGTGAGTGAGAAGGGGAGTTAGGGCAGGTAAGAGCATGGTACTCTTGGCAGTAGCATAATGTCAAAACATGAGCCTCAATCTCATCAGCAGCTCCAGATGTGCCAACAGTTAGCCTGGGGGGATGTTAAGGCTGGTCTGGTGGACCCAGTGAATGAGGACAGAAGTTGAAGGCATCCAGATGGTCAGCTGCTGGAGCCAAAAAAATACACCTAATAAGAGTATGAGAAGTAAGACCACAACAAGAAAAAAAGACCACAAATATTGACCTACATCCTCCATTAAAGATAGGTTAAAGGCTTTCTGTGTACTAATCGGGTACCATAGAAATGTTGTGACCATTTTTGTGACCACTGGCTGTCCTTTGACAGATCTCACACAGGGGAAAGCTCCTGTCAGCATGTAAAGGAATCTTGAAGCGGACAGAGCATATAATGAGCTGAAAAGAATCTTCGTCTCCAAACTTTGTTAATGACTCCTGAATTTAGTAAAAATTCACGCTATATACTGATGTGTCAGAGGACATGAATAATGCGGAAATTAAATATTCAGCCATTAACAGAGACCGTATAGACTATATAGCAATAACCTGGATCTTCTATGCTTTAAAGTATAATTTATTAGTCAGGCATTTCACCTTAACAACTAACCACATTCTTCTACAGTAGCTAAGTAACTGACAGCAATATTAATTTGCAGCAATGTGCACTGTATATATAGTCCCCCTTTAGTTTACAGTGTCACCCAGGTATGGGGTAGCTAATTGGAATGTCACTGGGTTGTACATGTCCCACAGCTGACCACACTGAATATGCAAGACCTGTATTTTATTTTTACAGGGATGAGGGTAGATGCAACAAGCTCAGATCAGACAAATGTAGCAGCACTCACTCAAGTAACTGGTATGTGAAAACTTGCGTTGGAATGCTCTTGTAAAATATTTGTCAGGATTCTCTATGTATTATTCAGTAAAGTGATCTTAAATGCCAATCGTGGTTGTAAAAAAGGAGCATCCCTGTTCACAGAACTTCAGGAAGTTATAACCTTATTTGGTGTCTCACAAACAGGTAAACAGGAGCTTGCTTCAAGATCATGCAGGCATAGAGTATGACAATCCATTTGGGTCCAATGCATCTTATGGAGTTACCTGCAACTAAGAACTGGAATCTCAGCTAGACAGAGGCCTGTAGCCTTGGGCTTTGATTTTAATGCAGCCTTTTGCTGGAAGGGCTATGCAAACTGTATTCATCCACTGGAAAAAAAACACTGAAGGTACTGTTTTTGTTTTTAATAGCCAAGTGAGCTGGTATTTTATTTTTTTACACACATACACAAATACTACCTCATACTTGACAAACTGTTTTGGACACTCTGCTTAACAACTTAAAAAAAATGGGTGTGATAAATTTTTATGTAATGTCTGAAAGTTTGTATTAGCAGCTCACGATTATTCAATTATGTTACAAGGCTCATCAGGTGTGTTAAATATATTAACATAAACATCTTTGAATTACAACAATGATTCAACATTTAGTATTAAAAGGAGGAGCAAGTCGCTATTATCAATGAATCCTTCATTAATCACTGTTTAGTAGAACATGTCATTAATATGAAATGTGAGATCAGTGAACTATGGGAATATGGACCTTTTCCCCTATCTCTAAGGATCAGCAGACATGAACATTGGATATACAATGATACAGAGGAGTAGAGAAGCAAGGGTCTTACTCCCCTACAAAAACATTTACTTTTGAGTACTATTTTACCATATGAGTATGCCTTATCGAGTTGGGATTCAATGAGTTCTGTGCTGACTTATACCATAGATCTATCAGAAGCACCCTTATAGCAACATCATTTAATTGTGATCTTTGTTTTACTCTGAATTAAACTATGACAGTGTAATTAATATATGTATATATACAGTGCATACATATACACAAACTTTCTTACTTAGTGTTATTTTTAGAATTAAGAGAAAACTGTCTGCATGTGTGAAATTCGCAGCAGGTTACTTGCCAGCACTCTGAGTTGCACTTTGTTTTCCACACTTTCACCAAATTTAAGGATATCACATTTTATTAAAATGTAATTTCTCAGCCTTCTGTTTAAGCTTTCCTTTAAACTGTTAATAAGAAGCTGAAATTGCTGGACTCTCCTGAGGTTTATTCAGACTGCGGTCAGAGCCAAGAACATGGCTCTTTCTTTTTTTTTTGTAATAATTTGAAAAGGATGCAACATTTCATTGAGTGTTTCAGCTCCTAAGAATCTGACCTTCATTTTTTTTAACTTGATAACTTGGGTTACTGGCCCTTGGTCTCATTGCTCTGTCCTTTCAATAATAATTCAAACCATAAACAGCATCTACCCAGCTGCTCTGGCCTTTTAAGGTTTTAGTCTGGAGCTCAAGATCTTGTTGTCTTTTATAGGCTGCTGGTTCATCTTCAGTTCTAAATTAAATGCCCCATGCTGTAATACTTTACTAGTACTCCATTGCCCCAACAAAGGCTGAAGCGTCAAGGCTACAGTCAGAAGTCTTCATATAGTACCCCATTGTCTGCTTGGTGTGCATGTGTTTCACTTTTAGCTTCATGGATGCAGTTCTATTGGTTTTGAGATGCAGCCTATCATTTATTTCTTTTTCTTATCATCTAAATGTGTAATTTTTTAACTTACACAGTGAAGCAGTGGAAATATTATGTACTGACTTTTTAATTAAAATCAGTATGTCAAATTTTTGTCAAAATTCAGGGTTTGGCCAATTTTTCCTCTGAATACAACTAATTTATGGGAATAAGCACTATTTGTATCTCTGACATTATATATATATATATATATATATATATATATATATATATATATATATATAGGATCTTGTATCTGCAGTTACTAGCTTTAGTATCTTTATAACTTGCTATCTGCTGGGGGCAGAGAATTTCTTTCATTTCAACATCAGCAATTTTATTATTTTACAACTCATTTGTTTGATTTGTTTACGGAGGTAGAGAACTGATCCATATGGAACCATTTCTGGCTCAGCCTGGAGGGAGGTGGGGAAGGAGCGGAGGGTACAAAAATAATGAAGAACTTTGCCTAGAAAAACAATTAAGGTTTTTAACAGTAGGAATGCATTTAGAGAACATACACCACACCAGTTCAGGACAGATGCTAAAATGCATAAAATAATGGATGCAAATAGCATTCACTGGGTGAGTCCATACTATGAATAAAGAAAGAAAGTTGTATAAAGAACAGAGTACTTAAGGACAGTGGAGTTATCAAACATGGGAGAGTAAAAGCTGTAGGATCTTCATAGATATAAGAATAAATACAGCAGTAAAAGCAGGCTACATTAAAGGAAGAGATTGCAAACAGCAGATGTTTAAACAGAACAGTTAGGTCATCCTGCATCACAGACATTTCTTCAAACTAGTGTTGAGGAGCAAAAAAACATCTTTTGTACTCTTGTAACCATAGCAAAGCTTCTTCACACATTGACCTTCAGTCAAGCTGTGAAGGCAGTATTTGTGAAGCCCTAATAGCCTCCTAATTGATAAATCAATGCTGGTACTGCACTCTCATCAAATTGGTACCTGCCAATCATTCGCCCTAACAGCTTGCACCCAGGGTACTTGCCCCCTTGAGCTCACACTAATTACTATACTAAAAGTAAATGCATGGAAATATTACAAGAATGCAAGTAGAAAAATGAGCCAGAGTGATGTTAATTGAGGGCTTGTGAATGAAGCAGTTGCAATTAGGTTGTTTCAGTAGGTGAACCTTTAGCTGTGGCCAAATATTGGAGTAGGAAAAAGGGTCTTTGAGGTAGTCAGCTAGTGAGTCCCAAAGAGTAAGACCTAATGTAGAAAAACTGTGATGAATGCTTTGGAGAATGGATTTGAGTTTCTGTAATATTAGGATCGGGTGTGTTTGACTTCTTAATGTATAGGATGAGACTCTGTTAGGCTTGCTGCTGGAGAGGGAAAGTTTGAATAGAATTAAGCCTAGTAACAGCTCATCCATTTATATTTTTGTGTGTGCGCGTTTGACAGTGGTAATCACACTGTAGGGTGAGGATTATAAAGCAGAACATGTTATTGCTGAGGAGTGTTTAGCAGTTTTTGTTAGAGACTGTTGCAATTAGTTATAGGCTATATTCAAGTTATGCCGATAGGATTCCCCTTCCTCTTGCTATTCTTGCAACAGTAGAGAGGAAATTAGAGATTGTCCTAGCCTCAAAAGAGTAGGAATTAATTTTGAGCATTATTTTGGTTGTACATAGTTGGACAATGAGGGACTCGTCTAACCAGATGCCTAGGTACTTCTAGGAGGTGGTAGTTTTAAAAGTCTCATTGTTGACGCTTACTATTTGCAAACTGTATAAAGCACTGGAAAGTTTTTCTCTTGTTCTGAAAAAAATCATGTTTTTTTAAGTGTTTAGAAGCAGTTTACTGTTGTTAATACCACTGGTGTGTTAAGATCTTCCAGAAGTTAGAATTGAAGGTAACTAGAGGAAGGGCCTGATCTAGATAGCACCATGTCATATCCATACAATATAAGAGGTAAGTAATAGTGGTCATTGGGAGGTTTGTTAATGAAAATAAAGAGAAGGGAAGCTAAATTGGAGCCTCAAGGAGCACTTTTGACTAAAGGAGAGGGTGATAATGAGAAAGATTCAATCCCATCTCTGAAGTGATGCTTGGAGGTCTTGGTTTAATTTTTCCAAGTCTTTTGGGTTTCTAATACCATGACAGGAATGGATCCCATTCCTAAGTCAAAGTACGATTAAAGTTCATGAAGTTAGTATTGTTTCAATCACTGATGTTAGCTAAACGTGCTCTTTCCAGCACCTGCAATGTGCCCTGAATGGTCTCCTCATGCATTTCATACAGAGTTACATGTGTCGATAGCATATCTCATTACTCCAACTACTACTGGAACTGTCTGGGTATCCTTCTTCTCCATTGTCCATGTTTCTGCCTGCAGATCTTGGTATTTTGTGACTGAGTCTCTCCGTACATAAGACACTGTAATCACTGGGTATAGTAATTTCAATAATCAGTGCTACTTTTGTCTTCTTTTCATGGAGTGCTGCATCTAGTTTTCTCACGTGTGTTTTTGAACTGTTGGTAATGGACAATCCCATGTGATATAAACTTCATCATTCTCTATAATGCTTTGTGGCTCGTGTTTCCCATGCTTCTCAGCTACGTCAGTATTGTACTGTTTGCACAATCTCCAGTGCAGCAGTCTTGCCAAGTCATTATGCTTTCAGTATACAGGCCTTCTGCCATTAGTGTGTCACAACCAGCAACAAGATGTGCAACTGTTTCCAATTCTGTTTTACACAACCTGCATTTCTCTATTTCTCCCACATGTTCAATGGACTTTGTAAACTAACATGTACATAGTCCACTATTCTGGGCCGGTAATATTAACCTGCCATCTTTTGATTTAAATTCACCTCTTCTCAAATATTTCTGTATCAGATCCTGATCGACATGAGGTTGTTCCAGGAGTTTTCTGTACTTGAACTATATTTATGCCTTTTCCACATTTCTCGTTTTCTCATCCGATCCTCTTATATTCTTTCTTTTGTTTTTTGGCACATTCAGTTGCTGCCTGTTTTTTGTCTACATATGGTTTAGTTCTTTTGTGAGCCACATGTTTTAATAGGTTTAAGAAGTGTTGGCAATAAGAGAATAATCTACAATGTAGGAAGAGGAAAGTTGCAATAAATGTTTCATGGTCTTGATTTTTAAGCCCCAGGCTGCATATGTTTAGTCCATCTTGTTCCACATGAGCCATGATGCAGTTTTGAGCTCCATCATCTAATATGAAAAGGACAAAGGTTAGTGTTGAGATGCATTTACTTGCTTGAGGGCAGGCTTTTGTTAGATTAACATTATCCTGTCTACCAGGCTAAGATTAGTGAAAATGAATCATTTCTATATGGGGAAATGTCTGCAGTGACAAACCATCCAGCAGTGTTCTTCCAGGGGGTATGGGTATGTAGGTTTAATAGCCATTCCTGCCTTTCCTCACAGATGTCTTTATCACAAGAGACATATAAACTTGCCAAGAGACACTTCCTCTGTGCTTGCCTATCTCAAGTCTTTTGTTGATCCTGGTATGTTAACACAGATCTTGAATGGATCAGTTTAATGCAAAATGTCTTGTTCTTGATTCCAGTTTGATGTCCTTGATTACAAGTTTACTACACCAGAATATACAGGATGCACTCCACCAAAGTGTGGACTAGATTCATGCCCAGCCAAGGTTATAGCATCTTTTGTTGATGTCTTGGGTCCTGTACTTTACCAAATTACTACACTGTCCCTTCTGACTGGAGTCTGTCCATCACTTTAAAAGGAGGCCTGGGGCTTACTCCAACTGCTGTGAAGGAAGGGTTGACTGATGATAATTTGAATAACTACAGACCTCGTTGAAACCTCCACTTTGTTGATAACGTTGTTGGGAAGGATCATGACCCACTGGTTTCCTGTTTGATGTTAACCAAGTGAACAACCCATTTTAGTCTGATTTTCAGTCTATATAACACTGAAAATACCCTATTTAGGATATTTAACGATTGCTTAATAGAAAGAGATCAACACAATGTCAGACCTCTTAGCTCTGTCGCCAGTATTAAGCATGCTGAAACATGACATCTTACTTGACCATTTGACCCATTACTGTGGTATGTCATGTGTTGAAATTAGTGGTTTACCTCCTACCTCACTAGTTATATTCAGTGGATTCTGCCTGGAGTTAATTCCTCCTCATCCGTACCTCTGACATCTGAGATGTGACAGGTTTCTGTTCTAGATCAGCTTCTTCACAATGATTAGATGCTGTCACTGAGACATTATTCACAGGAGAGGTTTAAACTTTCATCATTAATCTGATGATACACAGCGTTACCTCTCCTTCCCTCAAGATTCTAGGATGGCCTTAAACATGCTTCTTTGGGATTGGAACACAACCACGGCACAGTTGGATGATTGATAATAATGCAGTAAACTCAGCACCAGCAAGATGGTTGCTTTAGCCATTTGCCCCACCATTCATAATGTTTCTGCTCCAGTTTTTTGCCAAAATACCATCTATAGTAGTGCTAAACTGAAATAGGTATCAAAGGTACATAATTTAGCTCTGATATTTGATGATAATCTCAGTCTTAGGGACCAGGTATTTGTCATCCCCAACTCCTCATGTCATCATCTGAAGAATATCTCCCAAATGCACTATCTCACTCCATTATCTAACTCACTAACGGTGATCATACTTTGGTCCCCTCATGGCTGAACTACTGTAACATTCTCATATGTGGTTGCTGGATGTTGAGCTCAATAAACTACAACTGGTGTTGAACTGTGCAGTCTACCAACTTGCTAGAATATGTAGATTCTATATTATGCCAGTATTCTGTAATCTACAATGGCTGTCCCCATTATCTTAGGGAACATTCTCAACTGATATAGGCCTGTCTACATTCTGAGGTTTTGGCTCGACTATTCAGGAAACCATTATTTTGCTCATCATAAACCATGTTTCTGGAACCTCCTGCAAGGTTGGTTGAGGTCAATCCCAAAGGCTGATAATTTCAAATGTTCTCTCAAAACCTAACTTTTCTACCAGGTCTATAAGGGCTAGTTGCCTTGGAAAATGTACTTGCTTATTTTTATGTCATGTATGTATGTATCTGTTCTAAATCTTTTCATAGTGCTTAGTTTATTGGCACTTAAACTTGAATTTTAATTCAAAGAAGTTCAAGGAAGAAGGCCTAAGCTTATCATAAATAAGTTGTCACGTTTAACTGCTGTTAAGTTTAACATCAGTCTGTAGCTCACTATAATGTGTGTGTAGAAGCCCTCATCTGCACAAGGGTTTAACATGGCATACTGCCAGAAACAGGGGTGAGATTAGGAGAAGACAAACACCTCTTTACCCCTTGCAAGATGATGGCCCATGGATCCCAAACTGTCACTACCCCTCCTCATGTCCTTGGATAACAGGAAGTATAGCAAACAAGTTGGTCAGTGGAGGGACGAAGACTTGAGGATAACAGGAAAATTTGAAAAATAAAAGTCTCCAGAACAGCAACTAGCATGAGTTCACAACATTAAATTGTCAGCCAGTCTCATCCAGTTATTTGATAAATGATCACGTATATGGATTATAGAAAATGAGTAGACATAGCCTGCCATTAATTCATCAAAGTCTTTGAATCCTAACCAGATTCAGATAGCTTAAGTAGTTGGAAAAATTAAATATATGTGCTAGGGGATAGAGTTCAGAGTGGTGGGGAAGTGACTGGTGGGCCATAAGCATGAAGGGAGAGATGTCAGAGAAAATTAACGTGATTATCAGTGCGCAGGAGTAGTCAGTTCTAAAATGCATGCTGTCTGATATAAATGTGATTATCAGTGCACAACAGTAATCAGTTCTGAAACGCACTCTGTCTGATACAAACGTGATTATCAGTGCACAACAGCAGTCAGTTCTGAAATGTACTCTGTCCGATACAAATGTGATTATCAGTGCACAACAGTAGTCAGTTCTGAAATGCACTCTGTCCAATACAAACATGATTATCAGTGCACAACAGTAGTCAGTTCTGAAACGCATGCTGTCTGATACAAATGTGATTATCAGTGCACAACAATAGTCAGTTCTGAAACACACTCTGTCCAATGCAAACATGATAATCAGTGCACAACAATAGTCAGTTCTGAAACGCACACTGTCTGATACAAATGTGATTATCAGTGCACAACAGTAGTCAGTTCTGAAACGCACTCTGTCTGATAAAAATGTGATTATCAGTACACAACAGTAGTCAGTTCTGAAATGCACTCTGTCCGATACAAATGTGATTATCAGTGCACAACAGTAGTCACTTCTGAAATGCACTCTGTCCGATGGCATATAAGCATTAGACATAAAACTGGGAATAGAAATCTTCATGATACTTATAAATGTGTTAAAGGAAGGGTTATCTTAGCGAGCTAGGGTAGGTAAGTGGCATTGTTAGAAAGATGGCAGCACTGTTTCAACTCATGCAGGTACAGTCTTATGTTCCTGAGGAAGGACAGTCTGAGGCTAGACTCCAAAGTGGACTGGTTAAAGCCAGGTAACCACCCGAGGAAAGAAATTATATGTAGTTATTATATAATGAGTTAATAAACTATCAAGAGTAGTTCAAGGTAGAGGCAGCAAAAGTCAATGAATGCCACATTTCATTACAAGCAGGACAGATTCCAGCAGTAAGGAGTAATGATGCATTTAATTCACATACTGGTGGAGTTATTTTGAAGTGATGCTATTTATAGAAAGGGTATAGAAAAGCAATGAGGATGGCAAACAAACTGGTGTGTGTGTGTGTGTGTGTGGGGGGGGGGGAGTTGAAAAATGACTAAGCAGAAAATATGTATTCTTTGCAAACAAGGATGATATATGCAGCATATCATTCAGGTCCACAAGATTTTAAGAAGGAAATATGACAGTAGAAAGTTATGAAGAAATACAAGGTATTTGTAAGAGGGCAAACATTTTTAAGGAAAGTGGAGAGAGCACAGGCCTAGTTTAAAAAGTTTGTTTTCAGTAATGGGGCAAACAATAGAATTAATTGCCTTACAGCATGCCATGGTTAAGCTACAGAGTCATTCAAGAGAGAGTGGGAAAGGTGGACTGGGAATGTAAAGGTCGCAGGGAGCAGACTACATCACCTGGCAAGTTTAACAGATCTAATTCTGTAGCTTAAATGTCATATATCTTTTTCACTATTAGTACATTTTCCTATGCTTATTTGTAGCTGTTAAAGTATTTTTGACACACACATTTTCTGTGGATCAGTACCTCCTCACATCCATTTTATGGCTAGTCTCTTCTCTTAGCCATAGCCACCCATTTTGTCTCTCCTCTATTCATATAACGTGTAAATACAATATTTAGAATTGATCTCTCTATTCATATAACGTGTAAATACAATATTTAGAATTGACCTCTCTATTCATATAACATGTAAATACAATATTTATAATTGACCTCTCTATTCATATAACGTGTAAATACAATATTTAGAATTGACCTCTCTATTCATATAACGTGTAAATACAATATTTAGAATTGACCTCTCTATTCATATAATGTGTAAATACAATATTTAGAATTGACCTCTCTATTCATATAACGTGTAAATGCAATATTTAGAATTGACCTCTCTATTCATATAACGTGTAAATACAATATTTAGAATTGACCTCAATATTCATATAATGTGTAAATACAATATTTAGAATTGACCTCTCTATTCATATAAAGTGTAAATACAATATTTAGAATTGATCTCTCTATTCATATAACGTGGAAATACAATATTTAGAATTGACCTCTCTCTATTCATATAACGTGTAAATACAATATTTAGAATTGACCTCTCTATTCATATAACGTGTAAATACAATAGTTAGAATTGATCAATCTATTCATATAACGTGTAAATACAATATTTAGAATTGATCAATCTATTCATATAACGTGTAAATACAATAGTTAGACTTGACCAAACCAAAAGCCTGTAGTGGAGCTATGAATTTTACATCCCTAGATTTCACTCCTTGACCTCTACACCTAAGCATTCTGATGGGCCTGGCCATTACTGTCTTACTTCACCACTCTTGATTCACTGTGGATGTGATGATGATGTCAAGGTCATATCTGTCCTCCACATTTCTTTCCACTTTTCCACATATACTGTACCTTATTTTAAGACTGCTGCAACAAATATACGTAACTTTTCATTTATGTGCATTTACTCCCAGTTGCCATCTCCCCTTGTACTTGTCCTTTCCTTAAAAAATGCCTCCCATACGATACTTAACACATTGCTGATGTTATCTACAAATATATTCAATTATAATTTCAATCACATTGGAAACATTTGCTGCAAACATGTTAGACAGCACTAGCCAAATCAGACCCTGCATAATTAAGATCTATTAGCTCATAATGTGTTTGAATTCAGCAGTCTGTGACAGCTATGGAGTATGCCATGAATGCAACATTCTGTTACACATACCCATCAATGCTACATAATAAAATTGTTACACAGATACAGTAGGATTCTGTAGTTTTGGACCCACACAAGGAGCAGTGATACAGTAATTTGTGGTATGCTGGGCACTAGTACCTGTGAGGGTTGAATTTGCATTATCACTCCTCGGTACACAAGTGTCTGTCTTTGATAAGTTTGTATTGCAGTAAGTTGGGCAGTCTCTTAATACTTATTTGCACTATCTTTCCAATTTCTTTTCTTTGTTCTGTCAGTCACAGTTGCTTTTCTTGATAAGTTCTAAGCAAGACTGTTCAATTTAGAGCATTATTCCTTACTTTGCTTTTTGGAGGCATACCTCTCAAGTGTACCTCATTACGAGGAACGTACCTCATTTGGGGTCTTAAAAAGTTCATGTTCCTCAAAGTTCCTCAATGTTCCACACTGAAAGATTCTGTCACACATTCAGTGTTAGGAATTTTTTTAAGTGAAATCCATAGTAAATAGAAATGAATCATATTAATTCATTAAAAGATCTTCTTTATAAGTAAAACCAGCATATTTTAACCATCCTATGGCCTTCCTAGTTGAAGTTGTTAGTAAGCCATTAGTATGTGTTCCACATTATGAGGGCTAGTGTTCCTCATTTTGGAGATGGAAGGTTGAGAGCTATGTTTGGAGGAAAACAGGACATCCTTGAGAAGTCACGAGAACATGCCACTGTGGACACACTGCTAAACACTACTAACTTTCCTAATTCTTTTTTTTTTTTTTTTTGTAGTCACGTAGTTTGGTTCGGCAATTTCACAGAGAAGCCATTCACCAGTACTGTAACAAGAGTTGTGCTGATGGTTTTTTCAGCTGCAGAACAACTCTCAGAGAGAGGAAGTGCTGATTACCGATGAATATAAGTACCATTTCTGTAATAAATTCTCCTATTTCCTCTAAGGATTCTTCTGTTTCTATAAAAGACAAAAAATTCATCAGCTATTCAGCTGACAGTTTCTCAAGATATCTACGACTCACTGCCTACATTTTCAGCTAAGCTTTTAGGTGATACTTTTTAATTTACTTTTTCATTTACTGTACTAATAAGAAATGTTCTTCCATAAACAGTTTATCAACATACACTTTTCAGCTTATAAGTGTACCTGGAATTCCATGCATCCACAACTCTTTTTTCCCCATTTTTGAACATGGGATCAAGGTGTCACTGCAACAGTGACAATTATCTGGAGCCAACGCTTACACCACTGGATGGCTAACTTTGCCACATTAGTTCTTCCACACCACACACAGCAATGGACACTCACTCCTATGGCTAATTAAGTGTGTCCGATTCACCTACAATTCACCTGGAATGTGGGAGGAAACTGGAGCACTCTGAGGAAACCCACACAAACACAGGGAAGACATAAGTGTACTTTGGAATTATGCTTGATAAATGCATTTCAATAACCAGAACTCTTTTACAATTTATGCAGACCCCTTAGACAAGGATGGCATTTGTCCAATTCCACTGAAACAGATTACTAAATATGTGCACAGATGACTGATTATTTTTATCCATACTTGTATGAACTTGTTCACCATTTTCAGTGTGGCTTTCTGCCTAGGATGGGACATGAGAGCTCTGAACCGAATAATCCCGAAAATAACAGACCTATATTTCTCTTTATAGCATTTATTTGGCTTTTTTTATGTTTAGATGGCTAAAATGCTTTTGGGGGAAAATCCATCACCAGCATGTGTTTGAAGTTCTAGCCTAACTACAGCTTCCAATGAATATAACAACTATTACTACATATCTCTTAGATTTTACACCATCTTTCATATTTGTCAATAATTTTAATTTGTCAATGAAAGAGTAGGATGGTAGGGCCAAGTAAGGGTATCACCCTTCCTCAGCTTTGCTTAATTAAATCCATTGTAACCAGAAATACCAAATAATTAAAATATTTCCCTTTCAAGTTCCTGATGTGAACTGTAGTGATGCTTGCATGGATATCCTCTTGATTGTTCCTAACATTACAATTTCTGTGGTGTTATGTGCTCCTGTACTACCCCAGAATGATCTGACCCCCCCCCATACCATGTACCCTCTTCACATTCATCTTTTATGCATCTTCCAACTGGTCTTCCAGTTGCTGGATGCAGTCTCCTGCTCAACTTACCTCAGTGTATCTCTGTCTCCTACAACTATAACCAGCTACTTCTTTTTTCAAGTCTTGTACAAAAATGAAACAGAATAATCTATGCTGAAATCTGTTATCTTTGCACAATTTATAATTTGTGCTGAAATAGTTTTAAGCTATGTTGTTACTTATCATGCTATGTAAGTACAATTTCTACTTGTTACTTTATTAACTGTATGGAGCTTTTCTCCCCAGGCCTCCACTGAAAAGGGGCCTCTGGCCCAGTTGGACTTTCCCAATAAGCAAATGTAAAATAAAAGAAAATAAATATTAAAATAAATAAACTAGCTCATACTACTTGTGTGATCACTAGGCATAAAGTCAATAAACATACAACTTAGTTGTTAATTCTTCAAAGAAAGTCTTGTATCCAAATTTTACACGTTTGGGCAACATCAAGTTCTTTGGTTGAATTCATAACAGATATTTTTTCCTAATTTAAAAAATGAATTAGCTTACTTTTTCAATTAAACCTTTTCTCTAATTCAGTAATGTCCAGTACACAGAGTTTTTTTTTTTAGTCATTTAAAATTCAATTAGTTTCAGATTGGAATTTCTTTTTTTTTTCTAAGAACCTATTCACCCCCTCCCCCAATAAAGATATGACTGATTCTCCAGACTCTATAGGCTATGAAGAGAGGGATATCACCTTATACACCCTGATTAACATTATCTGCTGCCAATGAAAATATGGGTGCACAAGTTCCTGACCCTGAGCATTGCACGTCTGCACAATTATGGGTAAGTGGAACTGTAAAAGTTCTCTCTCTGGATCTATTATTTAATTCTTGCTGGTATACCAGACTTTCAAACACTACAGATTTAGTTAATACACATATATGTAACACAGTGATTTGCTTTACCTCATTATGAGCCGTTCTGTAACAAACACATTCTGAATATGTTGCCATTTTCTTATATGCAGAGTGCTGGTCACATATGTTATTAGATACTTTTCTTGAGTTATTTCTCCTTAGCAGATTAGGGTTAAATTCCAAACTTTCTAAATGGCTACTGATATTCCAGTCTATAAGTACTTACATTATCAGTCTGTTGTTAAAGATATGCTATCAAAATATATAGGAAAGACAGACCCTACAGTTGTACAAAAAATATTCCTTTTCATACTCTAAAAAGCTGCCTTGCCACCAAGGCTTAAAAAAAAAAATCAGAAGAAAATCACTATAAATAAAAATATAAACTCCAGAAAGGGATAAAAGCAAAACTGCCGTCTTTATTAAAAGTGGCAGATGTTTTCATGTACCAGTGCAGACTTCTTCAGACCTTTTAACATACTATGTCATAAGGATTATAGTAAGCTGTTGTGTTATTAGCATTACAAAAGATTGACTCAGTGATAATTCAAATAAACCAAAAAAATCAAAGCTTTGGTAAACCTAGTATGGGCAAACTACAGCTGTTTCATTCGTAAAAATGCAACAAAGTAGTAATGTGAGAAAAGGTGTATAAAAACTTACAATTGTGTTTGTGTGTGAAATACAGTATATTTGTAAAATGTAAAATGTCATGAAACATATATAAATAAGACTGTGGGAGATGTGACTGTTTACCGTCGGCTACAAGCTGAAAGCAAAATTTGAAGTGCAAAGCTGAATTTTTTCTACTGTGTGTATGGGTACAGTAAGGAGCAATCAGACTGCATATAAAAGATGAAATTGACTTTTTTTGCTGTCTGTGGGATGGCAAAAAAAAAACAAACACACTCAGTTAGTTAGACTAAAATAAATTGGGCACATTACTTAGGTCATGACATCTGTCACCTGAGATCTATTATCTGGAATTTGAATTCTGATTGGCAGGGTCAAGAAATTGCCATAGCGCCTTTTGCAATGGGGGATTTTACCTGGTTTCTTTTGTGCTGATTGCACTTAAAGTGAGGGCCATACGTCTCAACTGTACAGATTTTCACAGCATGTTCAGATTTTTGCCTCATATTTTTGACCTGTTTTTCATAAATTGTGGTTTTCTGGCAAATTACTGACAAATCATTAAAGATTAAAGTTAGAAAATAATGACAGGCATTTGAGTTTCAGACTTCAAACCCTCCAGAAAATTCATACAAATGCAAAACCTGTTATTCCATCAACTTTCTAAGTTTGTAAGAGCAATATTTAAAAATTGTCCCTATTTTTGGGCCTTTGTCCCACTTTTGTATATGGCTTTGTCCAGATTGCTTGCTCTAAGAGGTTAAGAGGTATGGCGAGGACCCTTCTAAAGGTCAAATGGTATGACTCTCTTGCTGTGAAGACCCCCTCCTACAAACTATTTGCAACAGTCTTTCTGGTATCAAAGATGTCTGTCTGTTCCATGGACTTTATGCCTCCATGGAAGACTGAGTTTGGTTTTCTATTTTGATTTACTTGATACAAGCTAGCTAACACTAATTTATGTTTCACCTGTGCAAAACTGTACCTTAGCTGTGCATTACATTTCTCAGACTGGATTACTCAACCTCACTTTAGTAAAGAGTTCTATTTGCAAAGTTTAGTACATGTTATTAGCCTGCAGGTGTTTAATAATTGATAGAAAAGGGAACTTACCAATGTGGAATGACTAGCAGATGGTATGCATCACTGATGGAGCCAAACTACTCAGTCAGCAACACTATCAATCCTTAAATTTTGTTTTTATTCCCCTCCTCCAGGATCAGCATGATGGTCTCTTCGGAAGGACCCAATCGGTGTGGCTGGGCATGAACCCATTTGCCCCTGCCCAGTTAGCCCAATCAGTCTATTCCTTTCCCAAAAGCAGGAATCAGGGGGATAGGAAGCTGGCCATCCCACTGTTCCAGCAGGAAAGCTTATTATTCCTCTAGTGCAGCACAACCAAACCCACAACAGCACTCTAAGCTGCAGGAAGCACGCCTCCACAAAAATTTGCTCTGCTAGATGCATGTGCACTATGGCAGGATGTGCTCATAGGGTCATGCTCTCATAATGCAACACCTAATACTCCCACTAAATGTCACCCAAGTGATGACTTGAGTCATTTCCATCCACCCCACCTCCATCCCTCACTTGAGTAAGCTCACAATTCATAGGTGCTTAACTAGGCTATTTATCTGTGAGGAGAGCATTACTTTTCTGTGGTAGTCTTTAGCCATTATTTTTGGTGCATGAATAGGTTCATAATTAATTGCAAGGCTTGCTGCCTTTTTAATCCATTTTAAGGCAAGCCAATTTCACTTTTGGTGCAAAAATTAATGTATCCCATTTGTTGTTAGACCTTACCCATCCCATGGCTAATAATTATATATATTAACCCTAGTGAGAATAAATGGGAATCAAACCATAGATAATTTGAGGAGACTCATGCATGGCATAAGGCATTTATGAGTTGTATTTATCCGTAAAAGTCAAAATGATGCCAGCACCAAAGAGTGAATGTATATATAATTTAATATGGCCTAACCAAAAAAATCAGACTGGTTTAGGCCCCATGGCCTTTCTCAGTGATACAACACTGACAAATAATGAATAGTTTAAATAGCATTCTTAATCAATTAAGTAAGACAAACAAGTATTTAAAGGCACAGCTTCCTAACAAGGGGTTTAATATATACATACAACCAATTTTCAAATACATTTACAGATGGTCATTCAAACCAGGGGAATATAACCACCCTCATTTAATAATCTAACACCTCTCTTTATTATTCAATATATCATGCCATATCATTTTGTTGGATCTATCCCGCCCATATTTTATCAATAATCGTGAAACAAATTGTGGCTGTTTTATGATTTAACACAAATTTGTATAGAGCATTTGTCAAACGTTGATTTCTAATGTCACCAAGATGTTCCGACATTCAAATCCTGAATGGTCTGGACATCTGTCCCATGTAAAAAGCGGAGCAAAAGCAGGTGGCCAAATAGACCACCCAATCCATTCCACAATTTCCAAAACATTTTATGTTGTTAACACCCTGCTGGTATTTTTGTTAGAAAATACCTTAGATTTGAGCATATGTATACAAAATGAGCAATGACCACAGGGAAAAGACCCAATCAATTTGTCTCCTGTTAATGTTAATTGCTGACCCAAGCCTGTAAGTGTATGCCCAGTTTTATAGTGATTAAAATATGAGTCCAAATTATGGCCTCTACGATATGAAAATTGACACTCAGGCATTAGTATCTTAGCTAACTCCTGATTTGCCAAAAGAATGTTCAATTATCCCTAACCACATTTCTAATGGCATTGATATTCCTGCCATAAGTTATCACAAACCTAACCACATTCTCCTCTGTGTCTGATTGCACCTTGTATTCCAATAATTGGGCAGCTGTGGTGGTGCAGCGGTTAGCATTGTCGTCTCAAAGCAAGAGGTTCTCTAGTTCGATTCTCAGCTGGGGTGCCTTCTGTGCGGAGTCTGCATGTCCTCCCTGTGGTCTTGTGGGTTTCCTCCGGGTGCTCCGGTTTCCTCCCACATCCCAAAGAGATGCTGTAGGTGGATTGGACACTCTAAATTGGCCCTACGCATGAGTGTGTGCGTGTGTGTACCCTTCTGTGAAAGGTTGGGCGCCGGACCGGCAACTCAACACCGTAAAACTCCACTGCCAATCATGAGCAGACAGGTGATCCACTGTGGTGACCCCTAATCAGGAAAAGCTGAAAGAAGAAGAAGAATTCCAATAATTGGGCTCTATTTTGTTGTCCAGCCCGGTTACTGGCTGTCCTAACATACCCAGGTTTATATCCCCAGCTGCGAAACCTATGTATAAGGTCCTGTTGACGGTGCTCATACGTACCTTGATCTGAACAAATTCTTCTCACTCTAAGAAACTGGGATTTGGGTATATTTTTAATAATATGATGGGAGTGTAAACTAGTTGCCTCCAATAAACTGTTATACTGGGGGTATTTGCGGAACACCTGTGTAGAAAGTGTGTGGTAATGGTTCTGTGTAATCCGAACATCCAGAAAAAGAATTTCCTGATGATGCATATTAAGTATAAACTCCATTCCCCATTTGTTCTCATTTAGATAGTGGATAAACTCTGATAAATATGTAGCATCACCCCACCAAATCAGTCAACAATCATCGAGGTACCTACGCCAGATATTCATGTCCCCTAAATAGATGTTATGTAATGGGTCAGAGATAAGATGTTCTTCCAGGTACCCCATAAAAAGATCCATATAAATAGGGGCAAATGAAGCCCCCATTGCAGTTCCCCATGTTTTCCAAAAGCAGTCTGTTTGAAAACAGAAAACATTTTTCGTTAGTACATGTTCAGCCATACAAGTTAACAAAGTGTTGAAACCGGGTGTATCAATGTCCGCCTTATCAAGCCAATATTGTAAGGCTTCCAATCTAGCCCAATGGGGGATATTCATATAAAGGGCTGTGATATCTAAAGTACACATTATCCAACCCGGTTCCAACTGTGACTCAGGCAAAATCCGGAGAAATTGAGTGGTGTCCTTTAATCTTGAATGAACCATTTTTAATAAAGGTTGCAAATATTGTGTTAAGGACATGGAAAGGGGTTCCATCAATGAACCCCTACTAGATACTCTAGGTCTTCCTGGTGGTTTCTCCAAACATTTATGAATTTTCGGTAGCAAATAAAAAAATCTGTTTCTGAGCATCATCCACCACAAGTTGTCCCCTAGTAGCAACATCAATAATCCCTTCATCTACTGCAAGTTCCAAAAATGGATCTATATCTTTTTTGAACTGAATGGTGGGATCCAGTGGCATTGACATATAGTATCTGGAATCATGCAACTGTCTAAAAGCTTCATTCAGATAATATTGCATGTCCATAACCACCACTGCTCCTCCTTTGTCAGCTGAAGTAATGACAATATTCGAATTACTTTTCAAATTTATCAGAGCCTGTTGTTCTTGTTCTGACAAATTATGACCCAACATGTTGAATCATATTGTTTGAAATGTAAGTCTTTAAGACATGACTCTTGAAATACAAAAACAAATTTGTCCATAGGAGGCTGAAAATTGGATTTTCAAAACCAAAAATCAATACCTTTCTGAGTCTTGTCCTGTTCACCAAAAATAGTTTTAAATTTAACAGACGGCAAAAGGCCAACATATCACTGACAACAGTGTCTTCATTCACAAAAAATCCAGGAACATATGATAAACCTTTATTGAGTAGCTGTAATTCAACATCTGTGAGATCAACAGAGGAGATGCTGTGCACATTAAAGACATCTTTTATCGAGGTATTAAGACCTGTAACAAAGTTTCCACATTTTTCACTTTTTCTATGTTTTTTTACCACTCCTGTGTTGCTTAATCCTAAAGGGTCATCCAAACTTCTGGATTTTTTTGTGTGCTGGGGACCCCTGAGTGAGTACTTGTTCAATTTCTGTAGTAGACAATGGAAGATATGGAATTATCCTTCCATACAAAGGCTGTTTTTATAAATAATATGTTGAAGAGCATGTGTTTTTTTTTTTGCTATGTATGGAGGCATGTTGTGATGTTTTTTCATGCTTCTCAACATGAAGTTTTCCAGAAGTGAGGAACATTATTGGGTTAAGTATTGACTTTTAATATTGTCATGAAACCATCAGACCCATTATCATCATTGCAGTAGCTCATTGCTATAACAAGGAAGAGTTTTTTGGCTTTTGGCCTTGGGAGAATATTGAATTGGAGGTCATCTTAATCTATGGTATGTGATTTTTTTCACTGGGTGTCTGAACGTGATTTGAGTTCGTACTGCATTGGGACGCATTTCATCCTTTTGAACTGGTGACGTGAGGGTGTTTATTGTTGGTTCCTAATTATTTCCAAGATTAAAGGCGTTATTTTGATGAATATTCCAATCATTTATTCAACTATCATTACACCTTAGAAGCCTAGCTGTTGGTTTATCATTGTTTGGGCTGTTGGAAATGACGACGTGGGAGCATTTATTGCTGGTTGCAGCATTTGTTTTTTTGGGCGTCATCAATGAAGGGATGATCCTCTCAAAAAAATGAATGCTGAAGAGCGTTTTTTTTTTTTTTTTTTGCTATTTATGGAGGTATGCTGTTATTATTTATGTCTCTAGTAGTGTGGACTATGAACAACTTTATGTTATCATCAGACTTGGTTTGATCACTGAAGCAGCTGACCATTATAACAAGAAGAATCTTTTTGGCCCTTGGTTTTGAGAGTCATAAGAATATCAAAATGAAAGTTAGCTTAACCCATGGTATGTGATTTTTTCACTTGTTTCCAGAACATAATTTGGGCTGGGAGTGCTTTGGGACATTTTCTTGTATTATACTTTGAACTGGTGATGTTGGAGTGTTTACTGTCAGTTTGTGAGCTTTCAGCCATTTATTTAACTTTAATAACGATTTGGAAATTTAGCCTTTACTATCTTTTTAGGCTGCGAGAACTGACAACGTGGGTGTGTTTATTGCCAGTTCTAGTATTAGGCCTTTCGGGCACCATTTTTTGATAGATCGTCATTGTCCATTTGTTTTCAGTGATGGGGTGCTCATTTTGGGACATGCTTATGTGTTATCAGATTTATTACATCACCGACCAGATTGGAAGCCAATTTGGATAATTGGAACTGATGACATTGGAGCGTTCTTTGCCAGTTCCAGCATTTGGCCTTTGGATTAATGGTATATGACTTTCTTTATTTGCCCATCTACAATTATTTTTTTATCGGAAGCTTGTCTTTCGATTTTTTTTACTTTTTTCATCCTTTGGGCTGTTGGAACTGACGACGACAGAATGTTTATTGCCAGTTCCAGTAATTGGCTTCTGGATTATGGTTATAAATATAACACATGACCTTCACTGTGATTGGTTTGAAGGTTATAACTGAGTCCTTCTCATCTACCTTATAAATTCAAAGCATGTATTTTTCTAACTATATTCAAACTGACGATACCATGGTATGAATTGTCATGACAGATAAAATTAATAGTATTAAGGAGCAAGAAAACAAGAAAAATCTACAGAGTAAACGTTCGTTCAGAATAATTAAAAATAATTATACCAAATAGTAACTGGCAGAATGACCAAGGCAGCATAAATCTAAACAAAAAATTCTTAAAACGTTTATTGAAGAGGTAAGCGCTTTTACATACAAATGCTTCTTCAGACTTTTACACAGAATAAAAAATGGTCGAATATATACTATACAAGAAACAAATCCACCAATAAAAATTCAGACTCAATTATCAACACTAATTAATATAAATCTTCTATTTAAGAAAAAAAAAAAAAAATATATATATATATATATATATATATATATATATATATATATATATATCATATAAACATATTATTAAAATACTTATAAGAATATATAAAAACTATACATTAAAAATATGTGCATTTATTTAGGAACCCTCCGCTTTTTCAAAAAAGGTTTTATAGAAGCTCGTTCATTAAGACCATGGCCCCTATCAGCTCTTAGGATTATCATCCAATTATTTTCTTGAAATTCAGTGTGATTACGTATGTCTCCAAAACGTAAACTAGGAACAACAATATCAATCACTCTAAAGGTGAAATGATGTACCTCACCATGTTCCATGACATGCTTAGGCAAGGCATTACTAACCATGCCCTTTCTTATGTTATATAAATGTTCCCTAATTCTATCACGCAAGGGGCGATTAGTTTTGCCTACATAAAAAGATGAACAGATCACACACTGGGCAAGATAAACAACATTCATAGTTTTGCAGTTCGCATTCACATGAAAAGAAAAAGATCTTTTTGTATCTGGATGGACAAACAACTCAGAAGTATTAATATAATCACAAAAATTGCAACACCCACATGGTACAGTGATACCAGTCTTAACAGACCCATCACACAATGTTTTTTGACCACAACGGATTCTCTTCAGGTTCTTTTTATTCCTAAAAATACATTTCGGACTAGGACCAACAATATCACCTAATTCAGAATCAACTTGCAGAATGGACCAAAATTCCGTAAAAATACTACACAGTGTATTTTGGTCTCTTGTAAAAAATAATGGAATCCTCACATCATCAGAATATCCAGGAACCTTAGATTTAACTAAGTCTGGATTGATTAACTTAGGTCCATAAGGTCCATAAGCTGCTGGTCCAACTCTGAGAGAATTCAAATCAGACCAATTGGACTGGATCTCTTCTTTAGTATACCCTCTGGAGACAAGTCTATGTTGTAACTCACTGATGTCAGTACAAAAACCATCAACAGTGGGGTTGAGTCTAGAGACTCTAATCCCTTGGCCATGTATTAAATTCTGAAACACGTGGTTCGGATGCATACTACCTCTTGATAGTAAAGTATTGCGAGAGCAACTTTTATGGTGAACCCCTGTATTAATCAAAGGCTATGGGAGTTTTTCAACAAATAGCTCCAAAAATATAACCTTTTCACTAGAGGAAACCATTGTAAAAGATAAACAATGACATAACTTATTTACCTGTGCAAAGAAAGTTTCTAAATCAACAGCACTACCTTTCCAAAGAAGAAAGACGTCTACAAAACGATGATAGAACACAACATTAGTAATAAATAACTCCATCTTAAACAAGACTTTAAGCTCCCAATGTGCTAAAAACATATTGGCGTAGCTATTGGCACAAGAAGTGCCCATAGCTACGCCATGTTTTTGGATAAAAAACCCATCCTGAAAAATGAAAATATTGTTCTCCAAAATTATTTCTAATGCTCCACCTCAAAAAATCCAAATCCACCAAAACCACTAGAGCAAGCGACTTAAACCTTAGCATGGATATAAATAGGACATGCTGGAGGGATAGATTTATCACTCAGAGACTCCCTATGCTGTGGAATAAAATCCCGGTCCATGTGAGGCAGAGCACCTCGCTGGCTCTGTTCAAGAGAAATCTTGACCTGTGGATGGGAGATCGTAGCTTTACCCCGGGAATCATGTCTGTATCACTGCTGGACAGAGGCACAACAAACTAATGGGCACAGTATTTTTTCATATAAGGGGTGGCGTAAGCCACAAAACTTTGGGCTAGGCTTATAAATGCCTTAGGGCAGATAGCCTAGTATAAACCTATGAACCTAAAAGAAAACAAATCAATTCAATCTTCATAGGTTCATACTCACTATGAGCCTTCAAATAATCATGTATATAGCTAAGTCCTAAGTCATTAGGTATCATCGTGAATAGGGACTGGATGTCCATTGTAACAAAAATTATGTCATCTAACATGTCAATCACTTGGATACATTCATACAAGTCCACAAGGAATTGTTTAGATCCTTGTAAGATTGTCCTATTGACTTCAATGACCGGTCTCAAATGTCGCTCAATAAAAATTGATAAGGGCTCAGTAATCCAACCACCTCCGGAGACAATAGGTAGCATAGGAGGGTTGGTCGGGTGTTTATGAATTTTCGGGAGTCCTTGAATAACTGGAATCAAGGGGTCTGACACAACAAAAAATGTTAAAGTCTCTTCAGAAACTAAACCAATCTCAAAGATCTCTTGCACTGAATCTCTAATACTATCTGTAATATGAAAAACATCAGATAGGCCTATTTTTCCATAGAAGCTACGTTCACTTAACATCTGCTTTATGCTGTTGCTATAATGTTCAGAGTCCATGACAACAACTGAGCCACCCTTATCCGCGGGTCGAATACTAATGCTTAAGTTCTCTTTAAGCTTTAATAATGCTCGTCTCTCATCAGGCGTAAGATTAAATCTCTTGCCATGTCTATATTTTCCTGATACATTATTATAATAGTCATAAATACTATCCTCAGTAAGTTTAAAATATGCTTCTACTAAAGGATGATTGGGTGGAACAAATGTGCTTAATGGCTTAAAAACAGGGGCTTAGGTTCGTTCGTACTAATGTCATTCAAACAATTATTCCCAAAGTGAAAACGTAACATCAGATTCCTGCAAAAAACGTTTAAGTCCAAAATAGTATCAGTGAGCTTACTATTCTCTGAGGGAGTAAAAGTTAAACCCTTACAGAGTACATTCTGTTCTTCTTTACTCAAAGGAAATGAAGAGATATTTAGAATCAGTGAGTTGACATTTTCCCCCACATTTTCTTCAACGACTGATTCTGACGTTGTTCGTCCCATAATTTCCTCTTCTGGCGACCTCGACTCATAGATCTGCTTCGTCTCCCAAACTGATCTGGGCAGACAGGCAGAGGAAAAAGGAGGTCACCACGAGGAATATCTGGACAAGCATTATTACTAATAGGGGAATCAAGTTTATCATGATTCCTAATTTTAGGTCTAACAACTTTGTCTACAGTAGGCTTATTAGTGCTATTAACAATAACTTTTGGAAATAAATTTTGCTCAGATTGTTTATGCTGCTCATTGCAAAACTCTAAAGGTACCTGAACCTCATCATTAACAACCTGAAAAGTTTTAGACTTATTAGACAAGGAAGATTGTACTATATGGGTCTCTGAAAACTCTGAAGTACCATCATCTATCAACTCAATACAGTCACGAATAACTGTGGCTGAACCATTCTGTAAAACAGTCACTCCCTTGACTGAATTAGTAACATCTTTAACAAAGTCAATCAGTTCCGTGGGGGCAGCTTTCTCAGATGTAGAAATCGACAAAGCAGATTTGGAGGGTTGTGCATTGGTCGCAGTTCCATAAACAGTTCTAGTAACTTTATTAGCTACTGAAACACCCTCTGGTCTTGACCAAACGAAAACCTGACCCATTTTAAAGTAATTTAAGTCTCTTAATATCTTCACCTTCTTCTGCTGTATCAACTTTCTTTCATAAACAGCCACACCATCCAATACACTTTCAAGTATGGGATTCAAAGACTCAAGGGAAAATTTTTTAAACAAAAAGACTTGTTTAACTTTTAACTCATTTCGCAATTTGTCTTCCTCCGGAGAGAAAAACTCATTCAATAAACGCATATAACTAGCACTCACCTCTAGATTTAAATGCTGCCATCTGGTTAATAATTCAGGAAACTGACCCCCTTGTGTCGGCATATTAAGGACACGAAGTCCTCGAGGAACAATGTTGTTCTCTAAACAGTACTCAAAATGCTGTCTTTGTAATTCTAACCTCTTTAGTTTTAAGAAGTCACATTCAATAGCATCCATATTCTGTTGTAGTTTTTCCTGCATTCGCGTCACATCAGTGACATCATCCATTGCTGTCTCATTGATGTCCACAGATGCCAAAAATTTCCGAGCTCTCTCCAAATAATTAGAGAAATGTTGTGACAAATTAACTTCAAATCTGCCATTTCTGGCTGGTTCATAGTCCAATTCAATAGAGTCAATAGATTCACAAACATTATCTGCCATGTCTCTGCGGATTATGTCAATGATAAAATAGTAAAAAACAAGCAAGAAAACAACAAAAATCCCAGAGTAAACGTTCGTTCAGAATAATTAAAAATAATTATACCAAATGGTAACTGGCAGAACGACCAAGGCAGCATAAATCTAAACAAAAAATTCTTAAAACGTTTATTGAAGAGGTAAGCGCTTTCACATAAAAATGCTTCTTCAGACCTTTACACAGAATAAAAAATGGTTGAATATATACTATACAAGAAACAAATCCACCAATAAAAATTCAGACTCAGTTATCAACACTAATTAATATAAATCTTCTATTTAAGAAAAAAAATATATATATATCATATAAACATATTATTAAAATACTTATAAGAATATATAAAAACTATACATTACAAATATGTGCTCCTTATTATGGACCTAAGTTAATCAATCCAGACTTAGTTAAATCTAAGGTTCCTGGATATTCTGATTATGTGAGGATTCCATTATTTTTTATAAGAGATCAAAATACACTGTGTAGTATTTTTACGGAATTTTGGTCCATTCTGCAAGTTGATTCTGAATTAGGTGATATTGTTGGTCCTAGTTCGAAATTTATTTTTAGGAATAAAAAGAACCTGAAGAGAATCCTTTGTGGTCAAAAAGCATTGTGTGATGGGTCTGTCAAGACTGGTATCACTGTACCATGTGGGTGTTGCAATTTTTGTGATTATATTAATACTTCTGGGTTGTTTGTCCATCCAGATACAAAAAGATCTTTTTCTTTTCATGTGAATGCGAACTGCAAAACTATGAATGTTGTTTATCTTGCCCAATGTGTGATCTGTTCATCTTTTTATGTAGGCAAAACTAATCGCCCCTTGCGTGATAGAATTAGGGAACATTTATATAACATAAGAAAGGGCATGGTTAGTAATGCCTTGTCTAAGCATGTCATGGAACATGGTGAGGTACATCATTTCACCTTTAGAATGATTGATATTGTTATTCCTAGTTTACGTTTTGGAGACATACGTAATCACACTGAATTTAAAGAAAATAATTGGATGATAATCCTAAGAGCTGATAGGGACCATGGTCTTAATGAACGAGCTTCTATAAAACCTTTTTTGAAAAAGCGGAGGGTTCCTAAATAAATGCACATATTTTTAATGTATAGTTTTTATATATTCTTATAAGTATTTTAATAATATGTTTATATGATATATATATATATATATATATTTTTTTTTTTTTTTCTTAAGTAGAAGATTTATATTAATTAGTGTTGATAATTGAGTCTGAATTTGTATTGGTGGATTTGTTTCTTGTATAGTATATATTCAACCATTTTTTATTCTGTGTAAAGGTCTGAAGAAGCATTTTTATGTGAAAGCGCTTACCTCTTCAATAAACGTTTTAAGAATTTTTTGTTTAGATTTATGCTGCCTTGGTCATTTTGCCAGTTACTATTTCTATGAGCAGGGGAAGGCAGAAAAAGAGACCAGCAGGACCAGTACAGGCTGGTCCTACACTAAAAAAGATTTGGCAAGGGACCAAGAATCAATAGTGTGGAACATATCAAGTAAGCTTTTAACGGAAGAAGAAAAGTATGTCTTGGAGAAGGGTCTAACGTTTATTCCCTCTAGTAGAAGCGATATCACAAATAGCATTATTGATTTGAAAATGTTTATACGAAACCTCCAAATGAAGGTTGATTTTCATAATAGCACTAGTTTACCCCATCCGTTTAGAAAACCAAGCACTTACATTCCATGCAACCACCCACTTATCGAGGCTTATTCCAAACTGGTTGAGCAAGGATTGTATGAAAATGATGCAAATAATAGAAAAAAGAAATGGTTTGGCAACCTGAAACCAGTACAAAGGAAAGCACTTAATGGCTTGAAAGATGATAGGACCATTATGATAAGACCAGCCGATAAAGGTGGTCCTGTAGTTATCATGGATATGGAGTTTTATATTGATAAAATGTGCAATATGCTGGATGATTCTGTCTTTTATTTGAAGATCAATGATAGTAGAGTGAATAGGATCATATCAGATGTTTCTAGTAGATTAAATGTTATGTTGAATGAGGGTAAGATTAATCAAGAATTATTCACATACCTTGTAGTCGAACATCCAATGATACCCATTATACAGGGAATACCCAAGATTCACAAAAATGGTTTGGATCCACCTATGAGGCCAATTGTTGCAGGGAAGGGCTGGATCACCGAGCCGATTTCCATCTATTTAGAGTCCTTATTAAGACCTATAGTGGACAAGTACACACACATACTGAAAGATACTAAACAATTCCTAATTAAACTATATGAGAACACCTCGGTGAGTGATGGCTTCCAGCATAAATTGTTTGTGACACTTGATGTCAACTCTCTTTTTACTGTTATTCCTAATCATGAGGGACTCAATAGCATAAGTAGGATTCTTACTAGAGATGGCACATTCTCTGAAGGAAGGATAGAAGTTATTACGGAATTGATGGAAATTGTATTAACAAATAATATTTTCTTGTTTAATGGTCAAGTATATCTTCAGAGGGATGGCGTAGCTATGGGCACTTCTTGTGTCAATAGCTACGCCAACCTGGTTATGGCTTACTGGGAAATTTCTTCTCTATTTCAGATGGAGGAATTTCGTCAGAATGTTTCTTTCTACACTAGGTTTGTAGATGACCTCTTCCTTATTTGGAAAGGTGATGAAGAACAACTGAGGTCTTTCTTTGATAAAATAAATCAAGACACTAGTTTTTTAAGATTTTCTATGGTCAATTCCAAAGATGTCATACCCTATTTAGACGTATATGTTGAACAACTACACCAAATGGTATACTTAACACTGGAGTTTTTCGAAAGGATTGCTATAGAAATAACTTTCTCCATCGAAATAGCATGCATCCTAAGCATGTCTTTGGTAACATCGTCAAAAGTCAAGCCATGAGGGTATCCAGGCTGTTTTCTGAAGACTCATGCTTCAAAACAGGTATAGAAGACTTGAGGAATAAATTTATAGACAGGTCTTACACGGTAACAGAAGTTGATGCTACTTTAGGTATCATAGGTGAATTGAGAGAAGGTAGGGCCTTTCCCTACTTCTCTAGTAAACGAGATGATGGTAGCATCACCAAAACTAGCAGTGGAGTTATCAGAATACCGATACATTTTACACAAGATGTAAATAGTATTGAAAGCATATATCGAAAATACTGGGACATCTTGTTAACAGATCCAGTTATTTCTGAGATATTGGGCCAAGAACCAAAATTTACATATAAAAATAAGTTGAATTTACATAGAATGTTATGTGGTCCGAATAGGTTTGACATAAATACAACTAGTAATCATAAAATGACTAAAAAATGTCAAAAATGCAATTATTGCAAATTCATTAAAGAAACTGATAAATTCAATCATCCTATTACAGGACAAGAATTTCATTTCACAGTTTCTGCCACTTGTGAGACCTGCCATGTGGTGTACCTGGCAACCTGTGTACACTGCCCTGCGTTTTATGTAGGGAAGACGGACAGAAAGTTTAAAGACAGAATTAGGGAACACCTATATAAAATCAAAGTCACATGTTCTTCAAATGCTCTGTCTAGGCATGTAATCAATACATCCACCCAACATAGCTTCTTGTTTCAAGTAATTCAAAACAATGTTCCATCTCGTAGAAGAGGAGATATTTTTAACACCACGGAACAGATAGAGGCCAAATGGATCATCAGGCTTAGGGCTGATTTGTACCCAGGCCTCAATGACAGAGTCTCCATCAAACCTATACTCAAAGCTAGGAAATTTCATTGAAGCTTTTCACCCCTTTGCCACCCTTTATTAACTTCTGGCTGGTTTTACTTCCACATTTATAACATTTTTATACCTCACATTTTTCCATTTCTGGCTCCATCGTTGTCTCTGTTATTTTGCTCTGCAGGCTTATTAGGGGCCAATTGTCATGAAAGATGCTGATATACCATGTAGTCCTCTTTTGTCCAGCACATTTATTTCATCTGATTTTGCACATTTAGTCTCATATATTTTTATGTTCATAATATCAGCTGTTATTAACATCTTTGCGTGTGCACATATCTGTTCTGAATGATTTATGCTGTTAGAGATATTTTGATATTTAGAAGCACACGCTGTACAAGTTTTAGATGTAGTTTTTTGAATGTTTATTTTTGTGCTTTTATAATTATGCTAAATAGCTCATGTGTAGATATTAATATCTTTACTAATTTGATCCCTATTTTAAGCATGTATTTATACATACAAGTGTTTCAAATGAGATTATATCGCTCATTATTAAACACTAAATATGCGTGCCATTTTTGTTACTAGTATGCATATAAGTAGCAGTATTTATAGGAAGATAGTATGTAATTTTGAAACACTTTATTTTCTGCAGACTGTCTATGAGATGGTTACATAGATATTTAAAATATTTTAAAACATTTTGAATGTTATATGCAGCAGCAGTTAAAGTAGGGTGAAATGTTACTTTAGAACATTTCTATTGTACACTGTTTACAAAATGTCTGCATACATATTTTAAATATTTTAAATAATTTAAAACATTTTAAAATATTTTATAATATTTTATATTTAGTAGGATGTGGTATCAGAGTTGTTTGTAGCGTTTTACTATAAAAGTGATGTCAGTTTAAATATTTTATGTATAAACAGGATGTGACATCAGAGTTGACTTCAGTTTGTCCAAACAGGATGTGACATCAGTAGTTGACTTCAGCATTTTGCTATAAAAGGGATGCTAGTATGTTTGTTTCTTAGTGGCCTGATGAAGATTCGTTGAAAGCGCTAGCCCTGTGTTTTAATTATTTTAATAAATGTGGTTTCTACTGGACGCTTGGATTTATTTTTACATGCTGGCTGCGTGTTTTTTCTACAAGCTATTGCCCAGTGGATGAGCAGGTTCGAATGAACACTCTATGGTGATTTTGACTCTTTTTTATTGGATTAAGAATTCGCAAAGTAAAGCGGTTTATAGGTTACAGCTTCGTTTCTCTTTGTGGAACATTTGGTTACCTTCTGTGACTGACTTGAACTGAACTGAACATAGCAAGTATACTTCCCACTATTTAAGCCTGTTTTTTTGTTGTATTTAATATTATTAAGGGTTTAACTTGAACTTGATGTTCTGATGTGTTTTGGGGCATATTTTCTTGCCTGTTTGTTTCATTTTTTGAATTTCAGGTCATGATAAGATTCTAGGAATAATTATTAATCCTGTATAATGTTCTGATTCTTTGGCACACTGGAAAACCACAATTTTATAAAAATGTTTTTGATATTATTGTTGTATAGATTTGAACAGGATTTCAATTGCCACTTGTTCTTCAGCTTTAATGTTCATTGGAGCTGATTAGATTTATTTATGAATATGTTTGGTCTATTGGACAAATGTACTTATGCACTGTCTGCTGGTGTAATTTATACCTATGTAGTATAATATATGTAGCTGGAATTAATCTGTGAAGTTTGACTAAAAGTATTGTGCATAGTAATATAGGGATACCAAGTTTTTGGCATCAGATTTTATTAGAGGTATACTCTAATACAATACACCTTTGCCATAGTATGTACCATCCTGAAGGTGTGAAGGACTTAGTATGAAGTGTTTATTTGTCCAAGTTAAATCTCTAGTTTCCATCATATTTTGTTTTGTGACAATTTGGGACAATGGACTCTGTTACCATTTTACAGGGACTCTCATCGGATAAAGATGATTTACATATCTTTGGCCTTACGGGTCAAAGTGAAAATATGGGTAATAATGTGAGGGACCAAGACGATATTTGTAGGGACTTATTTGGAAAGCTTACTAAAAGTATGTCATAACTTAGGACCAATGTGTGGCACTTAAAATTAATTAGGGCATACCAAGCAAAAAATATGGGTAATAATGTGAGGGACCCGGACGATATTTATAGGGACTTATTTGGGAAGCTTACTAAAAGTATGTCATAACTTAGGACCAATCTGTGTCACTTAAAATTAATTAGGGCATACCAAGTAAAAAACATCACACCCAGGGGGTTAAGAGTTAGAACACAGCCTTTTGTTAGTGTTCCTGATGATATATTGATGGACGAATTGGCATCTGCTCAGCAACAGGCGACCATGTCCTTTGTTAATATTCTTTCTTCCTATTATAAACAGACTATAGAAATAAATACTAATGACATCAAACAGATATGTGAGGATGTTAAATCATATGATGGACAAGTCCAGTATAAATTGTGCTTAACCAAACTTTCTCAGGATTTATTATCCTTGGAGAAAACACTAAAAACTAAGAAACTACAGAAATGTCAACAGGACTTGCAGATTACCATAGGGGTAAACCATTTGGCCCCCAAAAAAACTGTTAAGTTTTCTGATGGGCAGCACAGTGTTGGGAATCTTAGGGAGGAAAGACCTAGATCCATTTTAAAGAAATCGAAAGCAGACTATAGTAATACCTCAGGGGAAGACTCATCTACTACAGAAATTGAACAAGTATTCAATCAGGGGTCCCCAGCACACAAACAATCCAGAAGTCTGGATGACCCTTTAGGGTTAAACAACACAGGGGTGGTAGAAAACATAGAAAAGGTGAAAAATGTGGAAACTTTGTTACAGGTCTTAATACCTCGATAAAAGATGTCTTTAATGTGCACATCTCCTCTGGTGATCTCACTGATATTGAATTACAACTACTCAATAAAGGGTTATCATATGTTCCTGGATTATTTGTGAATGAAGACACCATTGTCTGTGATATGTTGGTCTTTTGCCATCTGTTAAATTTAAAACTATTTTTTTGGTTAACAGGACAAGACTCAGAAAGGTATTGATTTTCAGTTTCGAAAATCTAATTTTCAGCCTCCTATGGACAAATTTGTTTCTGTATTTCAAGAGTCATGTCTTACAGATTTACATTTCAAACAATATGATTCATACATGCTAGGTCATAATTTGTAAGAACAAGAACAACAGGCTCTAATAAATTTGAAAAGTAATTTGAATATTGTCATTACTTCAGCTGACAAAGGAGGAGCAGTGGTGGTTATGGACATGCAATATTATCTGAATGAAGCTTTTAGACAGCTACATTATTCCAGATACTATATGTTAATGACACTGGATCCCACTATGCAATTAAAATAAATATATAGATTCATTTTTAGAACTTGCAGTAGATGAAGGGATTATTGATGTGACTACTAAGGGATAACTTGTGATGAATGATCCTCAGAAACAGATTTTTTATCTGCTACCGAAAATTCATAAATGTTTGGAGAAACCACCAGCAAGACCTATAGTATCTAGTAGGCGTTCATTGACGGAACTCTTCTCAATGTTCTTAACACAATATTTGCAACCTTTATTAAAAATGGTTCGTTCAAGATTAAAGGACACCACTCAGTCAGACCTCCCAACCGTTCCGAATTACTCAGTTTTTACCGAGTTTTGGAGTCCAAATGAAGGGGTGCCATGATTCCTGAGTGGCACCCCTTCATTTCCGATTTTTCTTTAGCTTTTTTAAAATTTTCACGCTGTCGGAGCTGACATCAGCATGTGCGCAATGACATCAGTGCCGTCAGGCTACCAGCCAGTCGGAATTGAGCTCAAGGAGCTCACATCATCATTTCCGGCTGGAAAGCTGGTGGTTAAGTTAACGGCGGGAATTGCAAGCTGGCAGGCCGAGTGCTGAAACGGAGCCAGGATTGGGAGTGATGGCAGCTGCAGCACTGAAACAGAGCTGGGATTGGGATTGATGGCAGCCGCGAATTAATGAAACGGAGCCGGGATTGATGGCAGCAACATGGTGAACAGAAGAGGGCCGAGCCGGGCAGCAACAGAGGACTCAGGGTAAGGAATAACTACACTACTAGTGTGTGTGTGTGTGTGTGTGTGTGTGTGTGTGTGTGTGTGTGTGTGTGTGTGTGTGTGTGTGTGTGTGTGTGTGTGTGTGTGTGTGTGTGTGTGTGTGTGTGTGTTGTGTGTGTGTGTGCTATAGCAGTACTGTTCTTCAGGAAAGTTTTGTTTTCTGAACTGTTATTTGTCTTCAGGTTAAGACTAACATCTTGCTTTTGAAACAGTTCTTCATTTATTCTGATTGAGTAACAGAAACACAGCCTTTAATCTTGTGAAGACATCTTGAATTCATCTTATATCATCTTAAAACAGTTTCTGTAGTTTGGATTTCTGTGTAGTCATTTGGACTTTCATTTGCCCACATTTTCCGGTTTATTGGTTATCTTTTTGGAATTTCTAGTTTTGGTTGCCTTGGTTTCAAACACTTAAGTTGAAGTTAACGAACTTAAATGATTTATTCTTATTTCCCTAAGCTTCATGGTATTGAGAAATCTCAGCACCATGTATTTGTCCCACAAAAGTTATTTGGAGGATGTGTGCTGACTTACTCCACTGTCTTCTGTAGCTGTGACAACCTGTACTTGTGCAAATCAAAATGTGTTTTGCAGAACTACCTTCTGTAAAATTATTTCCCCACTAGAAAGCAGCTGCGAAGAAATAAACGAGTTGTATAAATATGAAACCAAACTAAAAGGGAACAGTTCCATACTGTTATTTTTTTTTTTCTAGGTGCAGATTTTTTCCCTACACACTGTTTCACAAAATAGACCCCTCTGGCAACTTACTGAATATAGCTAGATAGTAAGTTTCACCAACATGGTATCATCTAATACAGACAGTGTGTGTGTGTGTGTGTGTGTGTGTGTGTGTGTGTGTGTGTGTGTGTGTGTGTGTGTGTGTGTGTGAAAATGCCCCCATATAATATACTTGTAATACAGTTGGTGGCTAGAGGTATTCAGGCTCAAACCCTGTACCTTTAGTACAGGGTAAAAAGAGCCTACTCTATCCCTAGCCACCAACATTTCTGAGTGAGTTGAGAGCTATGATGAGAAGTGAGAACATTTTTTTTCTCTAACAGTTGGAAGTTATGTTCTGAGCTTTGTCCAGAATTTTTTTTGTACTAAGAGTTGCGAGAGCTATGATGAGAAGCAAGAACATCTTTTTTTGTGCTAAGAGTTTAGAGCTATGATAAGAAGTGAGCACAAAATTTGTATTCCCCTATTATTGTTTTTGTGCTAAAAGTTGGTGAGTGATAAGTGAGAAGTGAATTTGTATTCCCCCATTATTGGCTTTGCTGTTTGTCCATGTTTTTTGTGTTGAGGTTAAGAGCTATGTTGAGAAGTACAAAATGAATTCACTAAATGATGGCTATTAAGTTTCAGTCTTCCTATTTTTCAGGCAGCTGCTGATGTGGGATATTGGTATGTTGTTCTGAATGTAGTGCATAGAGTCCTGGGTTCAAAACCTGCCAGTAAAATGCATGATGGTAGCACAACATTTTATTCTAGCAACTTTACAAAATTATACAAGCAATGTTTAAAATGTGTCCCTGGTTTTTTACCTTTTGTCCCCCCCAAAAAAATGAAATTGAAAATAAGTGCGAGACGCTGTGCAAGATGCCTGTGGCTTAACACTACTGTCATTCTATTTAGAGTGTGGGTGTGGAAGCAGACTTTTATGATGGAAAAGTTCTGAACTGGGCAGTTTTGTCATTATTGGTTCATGTGTTTTGTTTCATTGTCTACAGTACAGATTACTGGTAAAATGTTCAAACAATAAATTTAACATGCGCTCTAACATATGTGTTGCATTATACAAGGAATATAATTTAATAAAGTCAGGAAGGTGTATAAAGAAAAGAACACATGTATGTTTCTTGTTTTGTGTGCAAGGGGCCAATGATTTGAAAACAGCCCAAAGGTAATCTTTATCCACCACTGGCCAGATGCATTTTCTTTGGATGTGGTGTGGGTGTGGGTTTCAATGCTGTTTCAATGAATGTGAGTTTCAAGGGCAAAGTTTAATGTCATTTTCATTGTGAGACAGTATTGCTTTGTTTACCAGATGATGTCTTTTAGTGTTTCTGCATTGTTGTGCTGTAAAATGTAAAAATAAAATTCAAATCATTGTAGAAGCAAAGCAGTATGCATACATTAGTGTTTATGGTAAATGGGGAAAAATAGCCAGGTAACAGGACACTGGAATGGCTGCAGGGGGACTCTGGTGCCATGTTTTGGTTGTCTGTTCTTCAATTTGCATTCAAAAGTTGGTATCCCACAATTCCATTGGAGTGGGTGGGGTTACATAATTATGTATGCAAATTAGATGTTAATCAGCGTACAGATTTGTACCTATTTTTCATGGGCCTTGTCAAGATTTTTGATGTTTCCAGGTTGAGAGGTATGCACTCAGTTTCTCCAGATTTTGTCTGAGTCACAGTTGGAACCGGGTTGGATAATGTGTACTTCAGATGTCACAGCCCTTTAAACAAATATCCCCCATTGGGCTGGATTGGAAGCCTTACAATATTGGCTTGATAAGGCCAACATTTATCCGCTCGGTTTCAACACTTTGTTAACTTGTATGGCTGAACATGTACTAACGAAAAATGTTTTTTATTTTCAAACAGACTGCGTTTAGCAAAACCAGGGAACTGCAATGGGGGCTTCATTTGCCCCTATTTATGCAGATCTTTTTATGGGGTACCTGGAAGAACATCTTATCTATGACCCATCGCATAACATCTGTTTAGGGGACATGGATATCTGGCGTAGGTACCTCGACGATTGCTGGTTGATTTGGTGGGGTGATTGATGCTACATATTTATCAGAGTTTATCCAGTAACTAAATGAGAACAAATGGGGGATAGAGTTTACACTTAATATGCATCATCAGAAAATTATTTTTCTGGATGTTCGGATAACACGGAACCTGGACTATACACTTTCTACACAGGTGTTCTGCAAATAACCCCAGTATAACAGTTTATTGGAGGCAATTAGTTTACACCCCATCATATTATAAAAAATATACCCAAATCCCAGTTTCTTAGAGTGAGGAAAATTTGTTCAGATCAAGGTACCTGCGAGCACCATCAACAGGACTTTATACATAGGTTTTGCAGCCGGGGATATAAACCTGGGTATGTTAGGACAGCCAGTAACTGGGCTGGACAACAAAATAGAGCCCAATTATTGGAATACAAAGTGAACTCAGGCACAGAGGAGAATGTGGTTAGGTTTGTGACAACTTATGGCAGGAATATCAATGCCATTAGAAATGTGTTAGGGATAATTGGAAAATTCTTTTTGCAAATCAGGAGTTAGCTAAGATATTAACTCCTGAGTGTCAATTTTCATATCGTAGAGGCCGTAATTTGGGCTCATATTTTAATCACTATAAAACTGGGTGTACACTTACATGCTTGGGTCAGCAATTACCATTAACAAGGGACAAATTGATTGGGTCTTTTCCCTGTGGTCATTGCTCATTTGGTATACATATGCTCAAATCCAAAGATTTTTCTAGCAAAAATACCAGCAGGGTGTACAACATAAAATGTTTCTGAAATTGTGGACCGGATTGGGTGGTCTATTTGGCCACCTGCCCTTGCTCCGCTTTTTATCTGGGACAGACATCCAGACCATTCAGGATTAGAATGTCGGAACATCTTGGTGACATTAGAAATCAACATTTGACAAATGCTCTATACAAACATATGTTAAACCATAAAACAGACAAATTTCATTTCACGATTATTGATAAAATATGGGGGGATAGAGCCAACAAAATGGGATGGCATGGTATATTGAATAATAAAGAGAGGGGCTGGATTATTAAATTAGGGGGGGTTATTTTCCCCTGGTTTGAATGACCATCTGTAAATGTATTTGAAAGTTGGTTGTATGTATATATTAAACCCCTTGTTAGGAAACTGTGCCTTTAAATACTTGTTTGTCTTACCTAATTGATTAATTAAGAATGCTATTTAAAGTATTCATTATTTGTCAGTGTTGTATCACTGAGGAAGGCCATGGAGCCGAAACCGGTCAGATTTTTTTGGTTAGGCCATATTAAATTATATATATATATTCACTCTTTGGTGCTGGCCTCATTTTGACTTTTACATTTGTTTTTCTGGCCGTTTGCACCTGCCTTATGTGCCAGTACGTTGTGTTGGAATTATTGTATTCGTACATTTTGCCACTTCAGAGAATCAACCCTCTTGCTATGAAGACCCCACACACACACAGACAGACACAAACACACACACATTTTGGAGGGATAGCTTTGTATCTCTGAGAATACCACTCCTATGTAGCAGTCTTCCACTCTTCATAAAGCAAAGTTTGGATGAGTGGGTGGAAAACCAGATACCATAAAAACTATCATAAATAATGTGAAAGCTGGTATGTGTGTGTGTGTGTGTGTGTGTGTGTGTGTGTGTGTGTGTGTGTGTGTGTGTGTAAACACTGTTTCTCACATCAGTATTTATTAGAACAATGGAATAAATGAAAAGACATTGGCCATTGTCCCATATAATTTGGTACCAGTGGGTAGATTGTAAAACCATGCTGCTGGTGGCCATCACCACTCATGAGACAAATAATTACCACTAAATTGCAATGGATACTGGAATGCAAGACTGTCCTGTACATGTCATACTTAAAAGAACACAGGCAAACAGCTAAGCATGCACAACATTGCATTTAAAACTGTCTTTTAATAACATACCCATGGGAGAGTAACATATCTCTAAAACCCTGCCCTTGGTAGATGTTTTGGGATTCATGGAATACATCTTTTACGTGTCATATTGTATGGCAGTCCATTTGTGAGTGCTTGCACTGATGAATTAAGTTTTATGTTTTGTTTAAAATAAACAGTGACTTTCACTTGAGCGATGTAGCACATTTTATCATATTCAGCAGCCCTACACTATAATGTTAATATGCCACAAGAGTCTAGGTTATCTGAGAAATGAATACACACCAAGGGTTTGTAACATCCAGTCTATTATTACACGGAGTTAAACATATCAGTGGAACCTGACAAGTTCCCTTTAGTCCTAAAACATGATGGATGATATTAAAAGCCTATTGTTTGATGACACAAAACCTCTTTTAATGTGATGGAAGTGTATTCCTCCTCTCAGTGACACAAGAAAAATGGGGTTTCATTCTTTTTATGACACATGAATAAAAGGCTGCGAGATTAGCACCAACTACAAAACTCTGTTACTATGGTGACTGTCGCCACTGAAATGCCATGTGATTTCAGTTTGTTGACAGTATGATTTGTTACACTGTTTTAGATAAATGTACTGCTCATCACACATTCACCTATTCAGACAGAAAAGCATAAATGATTATGTCATACTCTCTTCTGAGATAATAAAGTTTTAATAACATTACAGAATGACAGATTTAGTTAAAAGAAATCAAAGGTGACTGTGGCATTGGGGAACATAGAACACAGACTACAGAATCAAAAAACATTATTTATAAACAAGTTATTAGTGATTTTGGCAAATCAGTATTCGGCCATTATACGTCAATGCTTTATGTATGATACGATTTTATGCAGCAATGCAAAGAAAATGCTGAACTGAAACAGCGTAGATAAAACCTAAACAAAAATGGTCCATTTTCTCTCAGCAAGCCTTGAAGTGTGTAAGCTAGCGATTGGGGTGTTTTGCACATGCACAGCCATATCTCTTTCTGGAGGGAGGAGAGGAGAGATGCTCTATACAGCTTATATTATGTCATTTGATTTAAATTACTTTGCACTTCATAGCCAGTGCTTTTTTAATTCCCCTAGCAGCAAAACTCCAGGTCATGTTGCTCTTTCTGCTCCACTGACACAGAGGGATAAAGCCCTGACTGTAGCCCAGTGAACAGGGCTCAGGTATTTGCCTGGGTAGTACAAGAGCTGGACCGGGGCAGTGAAATAATGAGACTATGTTGCTCTCCTCTTTCCAGAAGGAAGGATAGCTGCACGTGTGCAACAGACCCCCATGATGAGGCCTTCATGATACGGAGACTGTGCACTGCATCGAGGTGCTGTCAACAAGGGAATTCAGGCAGATGAGTACATCACATATTTAGGTGGGGGTGTATCTGACTGTGGACCACTGCACATCTGCTCTGCTCCTTCAATAATGTACCCATGTCCAGGGAGTAATGTAACCTAAGCAAAAAAACCCTGACCCCATGCATAGATGACAGCACCCAGAAATATACAACTTAGGAAGAAAAAACAGAAAAAGCAATGCTAATCCTATTGGAGCTCATAGGTTCCTACTATTGCATACAATGAGGCATTATGCATATATTTATTTTTAGACAGAAATGCATGCAGTTGTTCAGTTTTAAAATATTTAATTTTGCTGTTCTACCTAGAGGCACCATTTATACACTTGAAACTCTGAATATGTATCATACAGGTTATGGAAATAAATCTTATGAAGCCAAACCATGAATTCCTTAAAAAAACCTTCAGAACTTTTTACAGTACCATCATTTCTGACAGAATTGTTTTCATTCTCAGAAGTACACACAGTGCAAAGATTTGATTTAATTAATCCTATTTTATGTATTCTCTTTTGAGATTAGTATGTATTATATAAAGTTTTTAGATAAAATATATCATGAAGGTAAATTTTAAATAGTTTATTAATGTACAAGTTTCTCTAGTTTAGTGCACATGGAATGTTATTTCTAAACTCTATTTTACCCTGCTTTGCTTAAACACTGTATGACTAAATGCTATAGTTTAATTAACATTATTTACCACATCTAATACAAAATTATTAATGTTAAGTGTTATCTCTACAGCCTACCATTTCCATATTGTACATCCTAACTGAAACTAATGCTAAAATGTTTTTGGAGTAGGTTAAAATGATAGAATATGCACATTAGTCTATTCTTAAATGTTTGCTACCCTGTATATAGCCAGTTATTAGATGTGACAATTTTTTACCATCAAATGCCTAAACAGAACTTTAAAGATTTTTTTTTTAATTTTTCATTACAAAAAAGTTAATATGAAAGCCATTTGCAAATAATATGATCTCAGCAGAGCTTTGTTTATATGCCCATCTTTTAATTTCATATAATGATTTTACTTTGTTCACCCAGTTTCAATGCTTATTAAAAATAGTAAAGAAGGAAGTGTGTATCCTTGATTTATGCCATTCTTGAGATATTGCATTTTTCTTCCATAAAGTGGTAGAAGAATTAGTGTACATGGCTTTAAATCTTGTATTATCAGTAAAGAGAAATAATTTATTCCATTATTTGCCATAAAACACCATTGCTTAATTTGAATTATTTTTTTCTTCAAAGTTAATGGAAAAGGCAACCAGGATAAATGAGAGATTTTACATAATTGAAATCATTCAAGTCAATTTCAAACATGTTGGCATTAAAGGTGTAAATCTGCAAATATTTTAGTATACATTTTACTATCAAAAGCGATTAAAATCAAGGTATAAAATCTCATCAAATGTGAACAATTTTACTTGCTTTTTGATAGCACTTGCATTTACTGACAACAGGAGATGGCATCTCCACCTTACATAAATATCTTAGGAATAATCAGTAAATCATGTTACTAGTTATACTTCTAATAAATTGGACAGAGAACCTTTCCCACTTGATCTCATCTTTAATGATTTCTTAATTTCTTTGATGACTATAGTCTTCTCAGTGGCACTGGGCGGTAAAGCCTTAACTATGGACCAGTCAACCAGAGATTAATCAGAGACTGAGGTGTCTAAAGGTGAAGCTGAAAACGGGTCTATATCACATAGTCGAAGTTTAATAACTTTGAACACGGAATGTTCGAACCATCCTGTTTGAAGTTAAAAAACTTCAACTATGTTTAAAAAAACAAAGAAAACAAAACAAAATAAACTGTTGTAAGCAGAAGGGCACGTCTCCCTGCACACCCACGTGGTGTATATACCAACTCTGAGATCGCACCACATTGAACAAAACAGAAACTTCCCCTTACAGAGATTTCCATTGAAACACGCAAACTTTTGCAAATTCGAACTTATGGTCTCGGCCATATGAGGTTCGAACTTGCAGAAGTTTGACTATCTGATAGGAACCCCTGAAAACGTGGATGTACCCATCCTGGGATGGGTGCACTCAGTCATCCTCTATGGTTAATCTTTGGTAGAAGTCTGGGATGTGCAGGCATTGCCTTAGGGGTGGCAGGGATTTAGATGAGATTCATGTGGAGACCCAGAGAACACATCCTCCAGAACACATTGTACACTACCCCCTTGGATGCCGCAAGCATACATGCGTGCAAGGAATAGGCCTTGAAGCAGAAAATCTCTTTTTGCAACAGTGTGACACTGTCCCAGGAAGCATTAATTTTCTCACTGTCCGGAATATGGGTCAGACTCAGTCCTGGGGCTGCAAGGAGTTTCAGAGGAAAAGGAGAGTCCTTGGGATCAGCCAATGGTCAGCTGCAGGGAGCAAAAAAATCTTCAATGGCTATAGCTTTAGCCATTATGTTTACTTCTTGTACAGTTATTGACAAAGCTGAAATAATGCTGTCTAATTTTGTCACTTGTTGGTTGGGAGATACTCATAATCAGTCATTTATTGAATTCTATAGAATGAGATATCATATACTATATTACTTAGTAATTAAATAGATCTTTATTCTGTTCTAGTCTCAACTGGGCAAACTGGGAGTTTCTATGTTACAGTAATGACATACAAACATGGTAATTGCAACAGTGGTGACCCCCCTCCTTCTCATCTTTCTGTTAGGGGTTTGAATTTTTATCAGTTTTTCTTTCCACATTTAATTCTAGACACAGTTTTATCTCTGGAATTATCTCCTGTGTTTCTGATGCACTTATAACTGCTGATAAAGACAGTTCTAAAATATTTCCAGTTTTATGTAGGTTAACATTGCAATATCTCTGTCACTATATTCTTTATGCCCCTGCTATATAACTGTTTTTACTGAAGGATTTTCTTTGTTCTAGGACTGTTTTTAAATAATTAAGTAGATTTCTAACTAGACTTTTCAATAATGCTTGCTTCCATTCCCTGATAGAAGGTCATATAAAATGTCTTTTCACATATTCTAAAAAAGCCACTGCAAGTGTTTGCCTTCCTTTCTAAGTTGACGGATATTTTTAATTTCTGTTTGCTCTTCAGAAATTCAGAGGTATACAGTTTAAAATTTATGCCTGATACAGATGCGTCTGAAAGAATACTATAGCAGCTTTGTTTGTCAATCTGTCATTTAAGGCAATTACCCGGATACCGCTTCTACTACAATTGTTTTCTAGGATGTGTATTTAACTGAGAAAGCAATTCTGAATTTTTTTGTAGGCAAGTGTTCCTTTATTACGGAACTAAATCATTTGTACTGCTGAAGTCTCCGAGCTTTTAATAGGACAAGTTCTGATTTACTTTAACTTTTTTTTTCTGTCATTACTGTATCTATATCTTGACAAATGTTTGTAGATATGGCAGTTAGAATATGTGTTCTTTCACAAATTGTATCAATCTCTGGTATTCTGTCACACATTTGCTATATTATATACAAGTTGAAAAAGTGTGACCATACCAGTGTAAAATACTGATTTTTATTTTAAAATGTATTGGAAACAACTAAGTTGATTCTTTATGAAATATATTTAGGAGCAAAGACATTTTGCTTAACTTTTAAATGAGTTGTTTGTAAAGAGGACCATGACAGGTTCCTCAGCTGAATTCCATTCAGTTTCAGATATTCACGAACATACGAGACAAGGAAATAAAACATTCAGAAATCAATGAAAGTAGATTTTAAACTTCCTCAGACTTCAGAGTTTTGATCATAACCACTTCTTAAAGATAATGTTAAAGGCAACAACAAACAACAAGTCCACTGTGCTGTTTTCTGTACGTGAATTATGCTCAGACAAGTGTTTATTAATTAACTTCTAGTATTTACTTATTTAATTTATTTATTTTTAGGGGGAAACCCAAACCAACTTGCTGAAACAATTAGTCCCCACACATGACAACATACATTTGTTTTTTTTTTTTCCTTTCAATAGATCACTTTCTGGGTGATACATTTTTTTTTCTTCAATCAGAACTGAAAATGTTATCCATTCTATTGGAATAATACAAGGAATTCAGACTTCATTTACTTAATTTTAGACAAGGAATACAGAATTCTTACTGTAAATAAAGGACTATAACATTTTGAAACTTGTCCTATTTACTCTGCCTTGCTACATAAATACTGCATTTAGGAAATCTATTATTTGCATTTTGCTAACTGGGTTGGTTCAGATGCCGTCTTAATAAGAAATTGCTTAAATTATGAGACTACAGGAGACCCAACTCCTCAATGTATTCATAGCTTCTCTTGGGTTCTTTGTAATTATTAATTAGATTTTTGATTCACTGATTTGGTTTAGCCCATCTCTAAGTCAACTGCTCTTCATCCTGGGAACTCTTCTAAATGTCCTGAAATGCATTTCATTTTGCTTTATAATCTTCCTGATTTACAATGTCGTCAGTTAGCTCAGTTTGCTTACTTTAGGCAAAAGTATGTATTAGGCACACTACTAAGCTGTGAGACATATGGCGTAATGTGTGGGTGTTGTTAACCTATTTCTTGGTTTGACCTGTTTAAATATTTTAAAAAAAACGTTGCCAAGCTGTGTATCACCTAAACTAGAGAGCTCACAAATTGATGCTGCTTTTATCCGAAGGCAGACTTTTTTCTGTCACTTTCTAGAAGGCAAGTGTCTAATTATCCTTTCCAGTTTATCCTTCATTCAGTGAGTATTTATATCTGTAAACATTGTTTAAAAAGGCAACAGTAATAAGCTTCTACATTCATTTTTGTGTCACTGTGTCTCAACACTATAATATATAGCACATCTTATCATAATGACTACACACAGTTTATTGCTTTAAGAGAAGTAATAGAAGGCAATGCAAACAAAGCAAAAGGAAGGATTAGAGACAACCAAATAGTTTCCTAAAACCCATCGCTGACAAAGGCAGATGACTAGTCAGATTAGTGAAACAAGCTTAAGAGACTTACAGTTGCATATAGCACATTAACATATATTAAGCCTCATCAAATGAATTCACTTTACACAGTGTTCTGCCTGTTAAGTTGTCATCAAACTTGTCACTTCAGAATCCCCCCACCACCAAAAAAAAGAACAATGTTTGTCACTATAGACATGTATTGGGGTACATGAAGGTATAGTATCCCAGTCTGGATTTGAAAATGGTTTATACTGACAGGATACGGGAGAGTTCTGGAAACAGAGGCCATTCTGAAAAAATCCAACAACTAGTAGGAGGTACCACAACTAAGTTTTAGACTACAATGAGCTAAAATATTTATAAATTATATCAAGGAAGGGCTAGAAATGAAAGAGATATAGCACTGATGTTGATGCAGAGAGGATGCACGGGGAGGTGATGTGGCTACACTGGTGTTGATGAAGTGGGAATGCACTGTAAAGTGATAAGGTTAATACTTTTGCTGATATAGTGAGGATACAAAGAAAGTAATATGGTTAACACTGGAGTTGATGCAATGTGGATACACTAAAGTGAAATTGTTATTACTGGTGTTGCTGTAATGTGGATACACTGGAAAGTGGTATGGTTAACACTGATACTGATACAGTGAGCATACACTGGAAAGTGATATGGTTAACACTGATACTGATACAGTGAGCATACACTGGAAAGTGATATGGTTAACATTGATACTGATACAGTGAGCATACACTGGAAAGCAATAACGTTAACATTGATATTGATACAGTGAGCATACACTGGAAAGCAATAACGTTAACACTGATATTGATACAGTGAGCATACACTGGAAAGCAATAATGTTAACACTGATATTGATACAGTGAGCATACACTGGAAAGCAATAAGGTTAACATCGGTGTTGATGCAGTGAGCATACACTGGAAAGTAATAAGGTTAACATTGGTGTTGATGCAGTGAGCATACACTGGAAAGTAATAAGGTTAACATTGGTGTTGATGCAGTGAGCATACACTGGAAATTAATAAGGTTAACATTGGCGTTGATGCAGTGAGCATACACTGGAAAGTAATAAGGTTAACATTGGCGTTGATGCAGTGAGCATACACTGGAAAATAATAAGGTTAACTTTGGCGTTGATGCAGTGAGGATACACTCGAAAGTAATAAGGTTAACATTGGTGTTGATGCAGTGAGCATACACTGGAAAGTAATAAGGTTAACATTGGTAGTGATGCAGTGAGGATACACTAGAAAGTAATAAGGTTAACATTGGTGTTGATGCAGTGAGCATATACTGGAAAGCAATAAGGTTAACATTGGTGTTGATGCAGTGAGGATACACTAGATGGGGTTACAATTAGCTTGGTTTGGGATTAATACAAGAAATGTCTGCAGTGCAGCACGATATAGATTCAGTCTAAAATGAAAGTAGCAGATTCCTATAATAATACAACTTAACAAAATCTTGAATTTACAAGGCACTAGGCGATTACAGATTCACTGTCATGTTTGCACATTAGAAATCCTTGTTACTTACCTAGTTCTGTGAATTGGCAACATTTAATACGACAGAAAGAGACACTGCATTCAATAAAAGAGCATCACAATGAAGAATGTAAGAGGATAAGGACACCAGACAAGTAATTAGACATGTCCTTTAATATCAGTGTGCTGCGGAACAAGTGTTTATGGTACTATACTACAGATAGCTATTATAAATGTGCAACCCTTACACTATATGTATGGGTCAGTATTAGAATACAGAATTTCTGACATTTTTAAAGCTGCTGTCACCCATAATTTTATTTTCTGTATTTGTATTTCAAATTAGTTACCTGTGCTTTTTTTTTTTTTTTTTTAATTTGAGAAAGTCTAAAACTGCTAAAAAGAGAACACAATTTGCTTTGAAAGTTTTCTATTCAGTATTTGCACTCCCTGGAGAAGAAGGAAATAGCTCTGGTTAGCTGCACATCTCACGCCAGGCCAACGGAGATTGAATCCCCCTGTTTTTGACACCAAGTTCTTAGCCACTGATGAAATGCTAAATATGGTCTCCAATGCAGGCACTATGGTGATGTGGCAATAGGAGGTCACTATTAAATGGCAGAGTATTTCCCCATGCTGATAATTCCACCTACCCAGAAGGGAAAGGCTTCCTTTAACCATCTGTGCTGCTTTAAAACAAATTACATTTTTATATTCCGCCTTAATCCTTTTAACTTAATTGAGATGGCCCCCAGATATGGCTCCAAGTAGGCATGACTCAATTTTGAACTGTATGCAAAGTCCAACTAGGTATGTGTCTATTATATACACAGTAAAGTCATTAATGACAAGAATCTTTTGAGGGTTGCAAAATGGTAGCGTGGGTCTTATGGGTTTTCAAGTCTGGCTCTGTTGGTTTAACCCTAAGTATTTTGTTGTTCTAGAATCTCCTCACTATTATATGTATGAGGTTCTGATTTTTTTTGCTCATTACTTTTTGAGGCACAGATGAGGCTTTTGCAAGTATACTCTTCAGAACCTTCCTATACATACAGACAGATGCTTGCACTTGTTTACATCCCTAGCAACCTGCAAAACCAATCCAGGTATCTGATTGGATGATTGCAAATCTTCACTGAAGATGTACGGAGAAAGTTTACTTAATGGGGGGCATTGTTAGTCTGGTGATGTGGCAGAGTTTTGCAGACATAAGCTTAGTAAGAATCTATGAAATGATAGGACTGCAACTGACAGTTTAAACCTGAAAGTCAGCATATACTGACAACTCTCACAGATGAAGCCTTGTAAAGAAAGGGAACAGCTTCTGTGGGTATGAGGCAATTCAAGTATCTGCCCAAGATAAACTCCATCCCCAAGTCTTTGAAAGTTAGCCAACATAGCATCTCCACATATAACCTAAAGTCTGATCCTTCCTATTAGGAAAAATCAGAAAATGTGTTTTACTAGTAAAATCTTAGTTTCATCTTTGTCAAAGGGCCACAGAATTAGTAAGTTTAGTAAACAGATTACCTTTTAAATGTGTGCTCTGTTTACAGCTCCTTTGTATTCTAATACCAGATGATGGGCTTAAATAAAGATTTCAAATATAAATTAGAAAAGGTTTTGTTACTGACATGTGCAACTACTGGTTGTGATAATATTTAAGGGAGGGTAAAATGACCTCTGGCAAATTTAAGGGGAAGGCCACCTCAGTATGATTTTTGTAGTGATTCCTTGTATGGTTAAACTTCATAGAAGTGAGAAAGGTCACTGAAATTAAGTACAAGATGCGGACAGCATAACATATGCTGCATTCAAAAATAACTGAAATACTGTAGAAGAGGCAGTGAAATTTAGCAGTGTGCCCTGGCAGCTGTCTCAAGAGAGGCTCCTTGTAGTCATTCACTAATGTAGAACTTTCTAAATAATAGGAAAAGCAATCAAAAATATTTAAAAAACACTGTAGAAAAATGTTACAGCAGCAAACAAATCCAAGTGTACAAAAGAAAAAAATCAAGACTTCTGCACAACATATTTTGTACTGACAAATGTATCAAAAAACATCAACTCTTAATCTGTTTTTCCTCATTACTTTAAATACAAAGAAAATGTCCAGTTTCTCCAACAATTTCCTATGGACTTTACAGAAATAAAAAAAAATGTTTATTTCTAGACATAAACTTAGAACGTTAACTCAAAGAATAAAAGTACTGCAGTAGCCTTTTTGAAATGATTTGCACATTAGATTTCAAATAACCAGATGGGAATGAGATATTAGTTCAACAAATTATAAAAAAATGGAAGTTCCACCTAAGAAAACACTGTAGTATTATTGAAAAGTACATAAAGTACTAAGTGATTAATAGTTTTCTGTATGCTTAAGTACCAGATCTGTATTCTCTAACAGGTATCTTATGTTTATCTAAGATTATTTTATGCTTCATGCATCATTTCTCTGTGAGTGACAAAGATCTTGTACTGCCTGTCATTTGTCTGATCTACAACAAGCCAAACTATAGTAATTTGCACAGCTGTAGTAATGACACACTGTACATTCACCAGCCCTGTTTCCTGCTGAGATTATTTATACCGAGTGAGACTGCCCCTTCACTAGAATGACAACAGTAGAAGTTTTCAGCAGTTGTTCATTCTTCAGTATGTACTTTATCCAGTTTATCAAGGCCATGAATGAGCAGAATTTTTCCCACCATTCAAAAAGCAAGAGGAAAAGAGCCTTGGTGGGATCCCAGTAAAATGCAAAACACATAAACACAGATGCAGAGAAAATTTTAGAAATTATCTATTCATCTAATCACGTGTTTTTGAGATGTCAATCAAAACAGGATACCCCACCCCCACCTCATAGCACAAACACACGCAAGCAGGACAACAGACTACGTTGAGGAGGCAACCACGCCAGTAACAAAACAAAGGACCAGATATTGCAAGATAAAAATGCAAACCACTTTAAGACTGTGTCCCCAAGTTTTGAAAGTTGAACCAAAAATCTAGAAACCTGATTTTTTTTTTTTTGGCCGTTGGCCATAAGTGAGCAAATCAAAACTGAGAATGCTTCAGTTAAACCTAGTCGAAAATTAAGCTGAAGATACTATCTCTACAGAAGTGTCAGTTATTAACTATCAGAGTTACTAAAACTACATTGGCAGTTCAACCTAAATTAAGCTAAGCTGAACCAAGTCCAATGAACTAAAAGCAATCCAGTTTTAAGAGTACCGTATTTAGACCTGGAACACAAAGTTTCTTAGGCAGTATTGTTCTAAAGCCAAATACTATTTTTAAAAAACAGAAACAGTTGAAATATGAACAATCTTTCAATCCCAACTGCTAATATCTTGGAGACCCTGTCATTTCTATTGTTAGATTTCCTATTTGAGGTACGGGTTCCAAATGGTATAGAATGACTAACACAACATTTTTTTGCCTCTCTGGTTCTGGAATACAATATTTACACAAGTGTATGTCTGCCTCACTCACAGAACATGCAGGACTTCCTCTAGCACTAATGCGACTGGCAAAACTCAAATAGAATATCTGTTTAAAGGAAAAACTGATGCAGTGTCTCAAGTTACCTTAGAGGCTTGCCATTACACCCCAAGGCCATTTCACTATATATATATATATATATATATATATATATATATATATATATATATATATACACACACATATAGCTTTGAATGTTCCTTCCTTGAACTGTTGTGATCCTTTGAATCACCAAAACTTTGAAAAGGGTTTTCTGTCAAAATTACAATTTACCAGGGTGCTGCTATGGAATAAAATATTCAATTTCTTTAAATAAAATCCTTTATTAATTTTATTAAAATGCTTAATTTATGAACTGAATTGTCCCCCAACAATCTATGAACTTAGACTAACAGAATTTGTAATACTTAAAATCCTTCAAAGGTGTTATCATTTCTTGACTGAAAACGGCACAGGGCTGTTTTTCTCTTACAGTGTTAAACTGATGTGTACCCTACAGAACACCATATTATAACCTTTCCTTTCTGCATCTGTAATACCTCCCCATTTTGTAGTTTTCCTGTCTGGGTCCAATTTCACCAGCTTCTTTTATCTTATTCTTCTATAACATTACCATGATGTGGCTGAATGCTGTTTATAGCTACTTCTCACACTAACATACTTTCTAACTGTTAGAAACTATCGGTTCCTAATTACTTTATTCACTGCCTCATTTTTAGAGAACTTAGTTTGCCTTCATTGTCAGCTGTCTGTTTGCTGGAAGTCACTAGCATTCTGGTCTTTTTGAAATCACTGCAAACATGCAGAAGATAGTGTTGATATGTCTAAGAAGTTTGTTGGTTAACTAGGTAGAAGACCAATGCGCTTGGGCCATTTCAGACTCAGCCTGGGATTATACACTTAGGAAACACAAATACATAAAATGCACAAAGCAAAGCAGTAAATAAATAGATGAAACTAAATATTATAAGCACAGTATAAACTCAATACAGATACAATTGTAGTCCAATACATGTATTATTCCACACTATTCAAAGTGTTCACTTGAGAAATACAACAGTTATCAATGTTAAATGGTGTAAATATGAACAAATTCACACTATAAGCAGGATCATTCCAATTTCTGGTACTTAGGCAGAGGAAACAAGAGAAGTGGAAAAATACACACACACATACACAAACACATATGTGTGTGTGTGTGTGTGTGTGTGTGTGTGTGTGTGTGTGTGTGTGTGTGTGTGTGTGTGTGTATATATATATATATATATATATATATATGTGTGTGTGTGTGTGTGTGTGTGTGTGTGTGTGTGTATATATATATATATATATATATATATATATATATGTGTGTGTGTGTGTGTGTGTGTGTGTGTGTGTGTGTGTGTGTGTGTGTGTGTGTGTGTTTGTGTGTATAAATGTAATATGTGTGCGTGTGTGTGTGTGTATGTATATATACAATGTGTATATATGTATGCGGGTCTATATTAGAACACCGAACGTTCAAAATTTTGAGTGTTCTAATATCGACCTGTTTTCAGCGAATGCTGAAAATATTGAAGAAACAGAAAACTGAATTTTTTCCTAGGGAAAGAATTCGGTTGCCTGTTTCTGTTGCTTCTGTATTTTCAGCGCTGTGGTGGAAAGTTATGGGTCGGGTTCAGGTAATTGTGCGATTGTGTGGATGTGAGGGTTAGGGCGAGTTAGGTGAGTTAGGGTTAGGGCATGGGTCAGGTAAGTGTGCGATTGTGTGGGTGTGAGGGTTAAGGCAGGGTAGGTGAGTTAGGGTTAGGGTGCGGGTGAGGTGAGGGTGAGGGTTTGGGTTAAGGTAAGTGGATAGTTAGTGGTGTTTGTATAGTTTAGTGTAGGGTTAGGTGTAACAGTTTAGGTGTATGTTTGTGGATTGCTGTTCGTTTGGTGTGCTTGTGTTGTGTGTATGTGTTTTGGAACAGCAAATTTTTTCCCTAGGAAAATATTCGCTGCTCTGAATGTTCGATGTTTTAAATTTTCAATTCATAGGGTTCGATATTAGAATACTCGACATTTTGAATGTTTGGTGTTCTAATATAGACCCTATATATATATATATATATATATATATATATATATATATATATGCAAAAAACACATTTAGTCCAGCACACAGCTAAACAAAGCTTCCACAACTGTACGTACACCCATTCCAGGTAGTCTGGAGACACTTAAGGATGCTTAATAGCTTCTTTTTACTCTGCCATAATCATAACAGTGGAAAACAAGTGATCACCTGATCGGCAGCAGACAACAACCACTGACTGGTAACCGGTTTCACCAACTTCTCTTAAAATTAAGGACGTCATAAATAGACACTGGCATATTAAAGTCAGATGAGGTTTTTGGACCAATGTTTAGAAGATCAGTGTTCTTATAGTTATAGACATAATAGAAATATAGTTGAGGTTTTGTCCTGGTATAAAAGGATGGAGGTGGATTCTGATACTACAGTTAATACTGAGGCAAGAGGAAGCACCTATTGTGGTAACTGTGTGTATTGTAAGGTTATTTCTAAGACTAAGTCTTTTACCTCAACCAATACTCCTAGGGTATTTGATATTAGACACTTGATTACGTGTCGTATGGAGTGGATGATATACGTGGTAGTATGCCAATGTGATGCATTTTATGTGGGACAGACCTCTAGGCCTTTTAAGACCAGGAATGCAACCCACCTGAGTGATATCAATTGTAAAAGACAAAGGAGTGCCCTCTATAAACACAAATTGGAACATAATACAGCTCACTTTGTGATTTTAGGGATTGATTTGGTAAAGGGGAGGCAGTTATCAGAAAGTGTTTAACATTGTATATTGTACAGAAAAAAAGGCTATGGATAATAATTTAGGAGCATTATATAAGCCTGGCCTTAATGAACATTGGTAGTAATAATAATGATATAAATACAAGGTTAGATTGAATTTTAGTTGAGTTCATTAAAATCTTTTGAATAATCTTTTGAAAAAAGAAAAAAAAATTTCTAGAGATGAAATCCCATGTTTACTTGGTGAAATCCTCTCCATTTTTGTAAATTATGAGTAGGGTATTTTGATGTATTATGTACATACATGTATATTTTGGTGTCATGTATTTAACAATTTGTTTATTCATTTATATGCTACAATGGGTAAGATAGTATGTAATGGGAATTGAAAGGTACAAGGGCTTAACTTAAATGTTTTTTAGAATATATACATGCATATTCCTTTAAACTGAAAACAATTTATTTGCTTGTTGCATGTGGCTTTAAATGGCCCTATATAAAAGAAAGTGAAGTTGGTTGTAATTTTACACTGAGGACGCCAGGTGGCGAAACCTGTTACCAGTCTGTGGTTGTTGTCTGCTGCCGATTAGGCGATCACTTGTTTTCCACTGTTATGATGGCAGAGTAAAAATAAGCTATTAAGCATGCTTAAGTGTCTCCAGACTCGTTTTTCTACCTGGAATGGGTGTATGTATGGTTGTGGAAGCTTTGTTTAGCTGTGTGCAGGACTAAATGTGTTTTTTGGATATATGGTTGATCCGAGCACTACTTAAAATACGTGCACCAAGGTTTTTGCTTTATATATATTATAGGTTCATAGGTAGGTACTAGGCTATCGGCCCTGGTGCCTATACAAGCCCAGCCAAAAAGGTACCCTGGCTTTTGCCACCCAAGAAAATTATTTTCCTGTGCCACTGTCGAGCAGAGCCACAGAGGTGATCCCCGGGGTGAATTTCTTATTTCCCATCCAATCATCAAGATTTTTCTTGAAGAGTGCTAATGAGGAGCTTTGTTTGATATAGATAGGTAGTTTATTCCAGAGTATGAAAAGTCTCTGGGACAGGAATCTATCCCTCTGGCATGTTCTGTTTATTGTGATGACAAGGTTTAGGTCCCCAGAGCATGTAGCTCGGTGGGATTGGGATATATATATATATATATATATATATATATATATATATATATATATTTACTTTAATTTGGTCAACTAACATGAATGTCAACATCCTGAAGGTAAACAAGTCTACATGGAAGATGGAAATGTTGACTTCCTAGTATGCACGTGCTCAGGAAGAACCTCAGTGCATGCAACTTTAAACCATAAACCATCAGTTTTTGCAAGGGGAGCTGCAGAGAGGTGCTCTGCTTGACGTGTATGGGCAGTCTATTCCAGAGTCTGGGAGTCTCTGGGTCAGGAACCTATCCTTCCAGCATGTTTTGTTCATTGTGATGATAAGGTTTAGATCCCTGGAGCGTGCCTCTCTGAGGGATTGGGATTTCTTTAAGTGTAGCATGTCCAACAGCACTGGGTTTGACATGGCCTTGTATGTTAAGCAGAAATCGCCTCTGAGTAGACGATATACGACAGAGTATAGGTGGAGTTTTTTTTAGACAGTCAGCATAGGGCATCTGCTTTAAACCTGTGATTCTTTTAGTGAGGTATTTCTGCAGCCTTTCCAGTTGTTGCAGATGGTTTGAGAGGTACATACCAAACAGGGCATTGTATTCCATAATGGGTCTAATGAGGGATGAGTAAAGGGGGACAATGACCTCCTTTTTTTCTGGATGAAAAGCCCTTAGTGATGAGGTGTGCCCCACAGAAGGATTTCCTGACTATTGTTTTACCTTTAGTTTCACTTCTGGTTGTGAGAAAGGGACAGGTTTTAGACAGGCAAGCTCTAGCCACCCCAAGGGGCCTAGATAGCTATAAATTTACACAGACTGCAGACAGGAAAATTCTGAGCATATCTAAACAATCCTGGCTTGGTTTGTGATCTGTTGTGGAGTTGACTGGTAAGAGAAGTTTTATTTATTTTTACTGTTAAAAGGAGGTGCGACTGCAAGCTATAGTGAGCAGAAGCTACTGCATACCTTCACGTGCGACGTAAAGAAATTACATCTTCTGTCTGGCTGGTAGAACTTGTATGGTCAGAACAACTTTATTCTATTTTATTATTTAGTTGGATATTGCTAGTATAATTTTTGTCACAGAAGTTGATTTAAGTTCCTTTGAATTCTTTACTACTGACTTTGTGTAATTTTTTTCCTTTGCAATATTTTATTCATTTAAAGCTGAATATGGATTCCTTAAATGAGTAAACAATTAACAATTTGCTAATGCACAAGTATCTTGTACAGTGTAATAAATGCTGTGCATATTTAAAGGTAACAGCTGATAACACTGGTGATCTTTGTTCCTCTTGTCAAAAGTTGGATGATTTGCTTACCATTGTTAGAAGCAAATCTTGACTTGATGAGGATGACTGCACATGTGCAATTGGCATGGCTTGAAGAGCTGTTGTATCATATATTAATGACTGGACTGAGGAACTAAATAATGTTAAGCATAGAACAAATAGAACAGATTTAGGAAATGATGCATCTATTTTCTGCAAAGAACATTCAACCCCTATGAAACATGATGCCCCTGAGAACTATGGAATTGTGGATGCAACAAACAAAATGAATCCACTTAGCCTTGCCAAAGTCCTGCGAATCCAAAATAAGCAAAACAGAAGAAAAGATGGCAGGACACTGCTGCTGCTCAATAAAACTTTTAATAAAAACTTTAAAACAAGTAAACGAAATAATCCAAATGCAGACAAAATGAAAAAAGGTTAGCGCTTTCGGGTTACACCCTTCATCAGACCGCTAACCTTTTTTCATTTTGTCTGCATTTGGATTATTTCGTTTACTTGTTTTAAAGTTTTTATTAAAAGTTTTATTGAGCAGCAGCAGTGTCCTGCCATCTTTTCTTCTGAATTGTGGATGCAAGTACTCAGCAATCTGAGGATCCAGTTTGTTTAGAAAGAACAAAAATAGAAAGGAAGGAAGAAGTTCTCAAAAAATAACAAGGAAGAAAAAGAAACTGACTAATGAGTGTAAAGGAAAGAGAACACGTAGTAAAAAGGATTCTACTTTGTTATGTAACACACTGGTGACAGGGAATGAAGATATCTGTCTATCAGAAAACCCTCAGTCTACAGAAAAAGGCATCGCCTTTCCAATGGAAAAGGTAGAAAAAAAGAGGCAAGCGGCAGGTGAAAAGAAAGAAATCAAAACTGAACGTGGAAGGATTGAAGAATATTACTGTAAGAAAAAAAAAGAGAAAGACAGATGTTGACTACATGGCTCGCGCTGTGGATTTACAATGCCAGCTGGATAAGAATTTAATATGCAATGAAAACAGTGGAATTAATAAGACTAATAGTGATGAAGATCTATCCTTTGTAACAACTGATGGAGCAGAAATGACTGTATTAGAAGCTGAAGATTCTTCAGAGATGGTCAGCAAAGATATTCTTGTAATTGGAGATTCAGTTATTAGAGGAACTTATATTTGCAGAGCTGTTAATGAACATCGAGAAGTATTATCCTTGCCAGGAGCAAAAATCGAAGATGTGAAACAAGCCTTGGAATGCCTTAATATAAGGAAGTATGGATCTGTTTTTATTTATGTTGGTACAAATGATGTCACCATCAAAGATTCTCTGACTGTTAGTCAGGAACTGACAGCCCTCCTAGATAGTATAGCTTGTACTGGTGTTAGGACATATTTTTCACAAATCACAAATAGAAAGGATAGTCAGGTCACTATGAATGAAAAGATTTTTTTGGATAAAACACCTACATGGAAAAAATGCCCCGTTTTAAAAAATGGAACTGTGTAGAGCATCCAAGCCTTCTTTTGGGCACACGTGTTCAGACAGGATGGTGTGCATTTGTCTAGAACAGGGAAGAGAATTTTTGCAGCAGATATTTTCCAATATTTGACAAGAACTAGCCAGGATTTTTGCCAGGTCAAAAATGTAACAGTTCACAGATAGCAACATTTGATGCATCTCTGATGGTTGTTAATGCTAGGAGCATTAATAATAAAGTTTTTTATTAGAAAATTTGCTACGTTCCCACAAGATTGATGTTGTTATAGTTTGTGAAACATGGTTAAAGAACAATGACTGGAGACCAATTCTGACATGGTATAAATGTTTTTACTGTAACAGACATTTTAACAAAAAATCAGGTGGAGGTGTTATGATAGGGATTAAAGATAGCTATGAGACCTGTGATTATTACATGTTCAGTGATAACACCAATACTATATACTGTGTAACTGTGACAATAAAGACAACCCTGGAACATATAACAATTGTTGCAGTGTCCAGACCACCAAAGTCAAGTGTCGATGACCTAGAGGAATCCATACATTTCTTACATGAAACACTGGAGGGCAGAATAATATTAGCTGGGGACTTAAATTACCAGAAACAGACTAGAATAATATTGATTCAACAATGTTACTAAAGAAATTATTCACAGAGTATATTCAGGAAAAACAAATGCTTAAGAATATAAAAAACCTACCAGGGGGTGGAATATACTAGATATTATTTAGGGTTCCCAAAGAAATTACTGTAACTTCAAGTTAAGTTTTACCACCATTGATGTGCAGTGATCATAGGGTTATTAAGGTTAATTTGTTGCTAGATAATTCTGCCAAATTGAAATCTAAACCAATGCACGGAATGTTAATTACAGATTATAGGGAAGCAAAACAGTTACTATATAAAACTAACTGGAGTGAGGCGTTCAGTGGAAAAACTGCAGATGGAATGTGGAAAGTTTTGAAAGAGAAATTGTTTGAGTGCAAAAAGTCAAAAAAAATGTTTAACATCAGGGGAGTATATTTCCATAAGAACAAGATACCTGATTAAGGTGAGAGACAAAAAATATAAGAAATGGAAGAGAGGTCGAACTACAATGAAAATTGAAATAAACAAGCTGGACAAAAAGATTAAGCATAGTGTTAGACAAAAATCAAGACTTTTTGAAGACAATTTATATAAAGTTACTGAACATAATAGGAAACCTTGTGGAAAGAGTAAAGATACACAAATTGATAAACTGTGTGCAGATTCTAAAATTTATTCTCAGACACAATAGATTATAGACATATTTACAAAATCTTATGCAAAACAGTTTGGCTCCACAAAAGGGGTGATAACTTGTCCTAGTGACATCCAGGTAACCCCAGATACTGAAATCAAATTAGATTATATTGAAAAAGAGCTGTGCAAACGGGATCCAAACAAAGCACAGGGAGAAGACGGAATAAGTAACAATGACCTGAGAACACTTCAGCAAAACTTTCACTACCATTATATCTGTTATTCACTAGGTCATATAAATATGGGGAGATTCCTCAAGACTGGAGACATGCACTTATTAAATTTGTCTTTAAGGGAAAGGGGAGTAGGGCAAACCCAGAATCATATAGACCCTTAAGTCTACTTTCATGTTGTGGAAAAATAATGGAGAAGATAATACTGGATAAGTTATTGTCAGGACTGGATAGGTTGGGACTTGAAACCATAAATTAGCATGCATATGTTGAAAACAGATCTATTACCACCTGTAAGATGATGTTCTATAACAATATAACAGCTATGAATGAAAAATTGTGCTGTGATGAGATTTATATAGATTTAACTTCAGCATTTGACAGGGTCATACACAAAACACTGATCAATAAATTAGTACAACTAGGTATTGATGTACTGTTAATAAGATGGATAGCTGCATGGCTTACAAATAGTACATGGCAAGTATCACACATCAACTGGACAGGTGAAATCCTTGGTTACGGTCAAGGTGTCCCACAGGGCTCTGTCCTAGGCCCTTACTTGTTTAGAGTGTATCTTTCAGACCTTACTTTTTCATCTTAGGTGTTCTACAGTCTATATGCTAACGACCTGAAATTGGGTAAACTGATTACAAGTGTTACAGATAAGGCATGTCTGCAAAATAATTTGACTAAATTGACCATTTGAGCACAGAAGAATAATATGTTGATAAATACATCAAAAACTAAGCATATGAGATTTGGGAGACATAAACTGAAAGGTGAATATTTAATACAGCACACAGTGATTGAAACTGTAGACTCATTTAAGGAGCTGGGTATATGGGTAGATTCAGCTATGAGTTTTTCTAATCATAGCAACCAATTTGCTAATGATAGTTATAGAACTATAGGTTGTATAAAAAGATTTATAAAGTTTAGGAAATCAAAAATAATGAAGTCATTGTTAGTTACATTAGACCTAAACTTGAGTATGGAATAACAATATGGAAACCTCTATAGGAAAACAAGCATGAATAAACTGGAAAGAGTACAGCAGAAATATACTAAGGGCATCCATGAATGTGAAAATCTAAGTTATTATGAAATACTAAAATATCTGAACTTGTACAGTGTCTCTTACAGATATTTAAGAGAAGATCTTACTCATGTATATAGGGTATTTAGGGACAACTACCTCTGGGAATGTTTGGGGTTATCAAAAAGTACTAGAGAATCATCAGATAATCTATGTAGAATATTCTATAGGAATGAGAAGTGCACTAATAGGTTCTCTGACAGAGTAGCTGATGCATGGAACAGACTACCAAATTACATTAAAGCAAGCACTAGTTTAGATATTTTTAAGAACAGCCTGGACATTTATTATGGGAACAAGTGTTTTGGTATATTGGCAAGCTAGAAGGGCATTAATGCCCGTGCTTGAAACATTTGTATGTATACATGTATGTAAATGCTCTTAATCTTGGTAGAGGTACACTGTTCATTCTGTTCCTAAACAAAGGCCTGGCAAATAAAACATGAAACAACACTGCACAGAACATAGATAATATAATCATCTCTTGGTCTGGTCCATTTCTGGAATGCATTAAACTACACCTCCAGAAGAAACCCTCAGCTCTCTTTTCCAAAATAGAAGCCAATTTACAATGACAATGAGCAAAACCAAAGCCATGTTTTGCAAGACTAAAGCCAGGACTGCCTCAACTGCTCTTAAATGGAGCATTGTTGCCACCTCCTGGCAGCAGGTATAAGACAGGACAGACCATTACTTGGAAGTATTTCTTGACTCCACACTCTTCTTTAACTTACATGTCAATTATACTGATGGGAAAACTTGCTTACATCACATGTAAACTACATATGTATACATATATGAGCATGTCTACAAAATTGCACATGTTCTTACTGCAGAAGCCTGCTTCTCACCCAGGGAAAGGTACCTCAATCCCAGTGTTAGAGTCTGGTCTCCCCTTATTATCCCACTCCAACACAATCACAACTTTAAGATTTCTTAAAAAATGTAATTTCATGACATTCTCCCCTCTTCTCCATAGGTGTGCAATGATGGGTCTAGAATATAATTAAAGGGGTGTGGGTGTGCAAGGGGGCGCCCTGTCAAAAAACGTGTTATGGTATAAATGTTGTAAAGAATATTTTCAACTAAATAGCTGTTGAGTCAAAAGCACATTATTTGTATGTACTGTTTTTTTTTCTTTCAGTCAAAACTACCTTGAATGAAATGATACAGAAGCACATATATAGATACAAATAGATATAGAAATGGGTTCAATTCAAGTGCTCAAACTCTCAAGTGTTTCAGCACTTGAATGAGTTGCTGCAATGCTCAGAAATTAACTTTCCAAACTTTGCTGCTGTTTCTATGCTTGAGATCGAGGAATAGTGGGAATCGGGTATATACCCTATCCCCACTTTAGTGAAATCTCGGGGTTCATATATATAATTAGCACAGGGTATGGGTGAAGCAGGGGGCTTGCCCCCTTGCAAAAAAAAAAATATATTTTTTTTTAAACTTGTGTGTCTGTGTGAGTCAAAATTTTGTTTGAATCTTTGTGTTTCGGACACTTAACTCTATGTCAGTCATTCAAAGTTTTGATACTTCGAAAATTTGACAAAAACATACACATACACACAAACATAATACTGGGCATGAGTCTTGGGTTACATTCTTACAGGGACACTGGTAAATTTTCAGACAAGACCATACAAGAAGGCTTTATAAAAAATACAATAATACTAGGCCATACCTCTACAGTGTCCAGATTTTCACAAAATGTCCAGATTTTTGCCTCACATTTTCAGTCTGTTTCTCTTAAAATTTGTGGTTTTCTTGCAAATCTCTAAGGATTGCAGTCACTAAATAATGGCATCCATTTGAATTTCAGACTTCATATCCTTCAGAAAATGCATGTTAAAACAAATCTTATTTTAGCAACTTTCTAGGTTTGTCAGAGCACTATTTAAAATTTGTCCTTATTTTTCAGCCTATGTGTCCCCCCCCACACTATTTTAGGCTTTCTCAAGGTTTTTTTGTGCTAAGGGGTTGAGAATTATGACCTAGGCCATCTCAACATAGTTCCCAAAATAATACTATAAATTTACTAATGGTTGTACATCTTCTCCAACTGAAATGCGAGTTGATGGGAAAATATTTCAAATAAATAAAAAAATCAAAATCTGTATTTAATTAGGTGCATCGTAAAGAAAGCATACAATATTTAAAAAGAAAAAGCATATTTCATACCACATAACATGATAAATTGTGGCACACTATCATTTACGTATTGGAGGCATGAAAGAAATAATGTCAGTCAATGCACATCACAATTACAATGTGACAACTAGCAACTGATTTCCCCTCAGGAAATAAATGATGGCATTACATAATTATTTAGATTTAGGCAATCCTTGGAATACACTAGGAAAAGTAATCATAATGAACTCCAGTATGCTTTCCCTCATACCTGTCATTACTGGTGGAAGAATGATTTATCATATTAACAGACTTAAAGCAAATAAGGCAGTGGGCCCAGATGTGTCAAGAATAAGGCTATTACGAATAGATCAATTCACCTATCTGATTAATTCTCTTATTATGTGCAATAAATCATAAGTGACCAGTGAGGTCTTGGGTAGATGCAAGGTAGCACATAGTTCCCATTTTAACGGGAAAAAGAGTAGCAAACTCAAACTAAAATTGTAGAGCAATTAGCCTTTATGTCACACAGAAAAAATAATGGGATATTTTATTTTTGAAGATCAACAAGAGATAAATATGTGGGATTTAATTAACACTGTTTTATAAAAAAAATAAATAAATCTATTATTATAAATACTCTCTTTATGACTCGCTCATCAAGGCCCTTAATTGAAGGGTTCCCCCGCAGGCAAAATACATATACATATATGGATACATACTCCCCAATAGGCATCACTTAATGCCTGTGTGAATTATATAGACATTATTATACATACAAAAATGCACATACATACATTTATCCATGCACACACAGATATAAATAGATAGGTATACAGAGAGAGAGATTCATTTTTTTTTTTTTTTTTTACTGAATCAGATTGTTTTATGTGAAATTAACAAATGTAGTATAACTTCAGAAGATTATGACTGGCTCTTTGATCATAAGAAGGTTGTTATGTTTGTGAAATGTCTGTCTTGAAATTCACATTGAGAGCATGATTTTCTTGCTGCTCATTTTGAAAATGCACAACAGCTAGCTATGATCAGATACATTTTTAGCTGCCCCTATGTAATGCTACCCCTCTATAAAAATAGGTTGCACTTTAGTGCAAGCTGCCCCTGTGTAATACTACCTCTTTGTGCTGCAGTGCAAACTGCCCTTATGTAATACTACATCTCTATAAAAATAGGTTGTGCTGCAATGCAAGCTGGCCCAGTGTAATATTACCACTCTATAAAAATAGGTTGTGCTGTAGTGCAAACTGCCCCAGTGTAATATTACCACTCTATAAAAATAGGTTGTGCTGTAGTGCAAACTGCCCCAGTGTAATACTATCTCTCTATAAAAGCAGGTTGTGCTGCAGTGCAAACTGCCCCAGTGCAATACTACCTCACTATAAAAATAGGTTGCCCTGCACTGCAAGCTGCCCCAGTGTATTACTACCTCGCTATAAAAATAGGTTGTACAAGCTTTAGCAGCTGCTATCACACTTCACACCGTCACATAGCTGTCAAACAAAAACAACCTCAAAAAAAGACTAGCCACTTTAAAAGCTAATAACAGGCTTCGCCCTTCCACACAAATGGTTAGAAGTGTACTTTTGACTGCCAGCTAGCTAGTTTCATTTATGCAAAACTACTCCAAAAACATGACCCTCGGTCAGTATTATTTAGTCATATCCAAACAGACGGATACAGTTATGCTCTAATAAATTTCTGGGTTAAATATTTAAAACTCACTTTAACGACATGATTATAATTAGGTCTCTGCTAATAATCACATGATTGTGAATTCTTGAAATGGAAGCTACAAAATTCACCTTGAGGGCAAAGCTAACAAAAGAAGAATCATATTATCCACGTTGAGAACATGTACTATAGGGTTATGATTTGGTTATAGTGGATGTAGTGCTCCATGTACTATGGGGTGTAGAAAAAGAAATAAAATCATCATCTTCTTTTGGCTGTTCCCATTAGGGGTCACCACAGTGGATCATCTGTTTCCATTTCTTCCTGTCCTCTGCATCTTGCTCTGCCACACCAACCACCTGCATGTCCTCTCTCACCACATCCATAAACCTTGTCTTAGGCCTTCCTCTTTTCCTGTTACCTGGTAGCTTCATCCTTAGCATCTTTTTACCAATATACTCAGCATCCCTCCTCAGCATGTCCAAACCAACGTAATCTTGCCTCCCTGGCTTTGTCTCCAAACCTTCCAACCTGGGCTGACCCACTAATATACTTATTCCTTATCTTGTCCACCCTCGTCACACCCAGTGCAAATTTTAACATCTTTAACTCTGCCACATCCAGCTCAAACTCCTGACTTTTTGTCACTTCCACTGTCTCCAACCCATATAACATAGCTGGTCTCACTACTCTTTTGTAGACCTTCCCTTTCACTCTTACTGGTACTCGTCTGTCACAAATCACTCCTAACACTCTTCTCCACCCACTCCATCCTGCCTGTACTCTCTTTTTCATCTCTCTTCCACACTCACCATTACTCTGAACTATTGATCCCAAGTATTTAAACTCATCCACCTTCACCACCTCTACTTCTTGCATCCTCACCATTCCTCTATCCTCCCTCTCATTCAAACACATATATTCTGTCTTAGTCCTGCTGACCTTCATTCCTCTTCTTTCTAGAGCATATCTCCATCTCTCCAGGGTCTCCTCCACCTGTTCCCTACTCTCACTACAGATCACAATGTCATCTGCAAACATCATAGTCCATGGGGACTCCTGTCTGATCTCGTCTTTCAACCTGGCCATCACCATTGCAAATAAGAAAGGGCTCAGAGCTGATCCTTGATGTAATCCCACCTCCACCTTAAACGCATCCGTCACTCCCACCGCAGACCTCACCTCTGTCACACTACCCACGTACATATCCTGTACCACTCTTACATACTTCTCTGACACTCCCGACTTCCTTATACAATACCACAACTCCTCTCTAGGCACCCTGTCATATGCTTTCTCTAAGTCTACAAAAACACAATGCAACTCCTTCTGACCTTCTCTGTACTTCTCCATCAACACTCTCAGAGCAAACATCGCATATGTAGTGCTCTTTCCCGGCATGAAACCATACTGCTCATCACTAATCATCACATCCCCTCAACCTAGCTTCCACTACTCTCCCATAACTTCATTCTGTGACTGATCAATTTAATCCTCAGTCATCCTCTCACTTTCCAAGATTTCATTAAACAATCTGGTTAAAAACTCCACTGCCATCTCACCTAAACACCTCCATGCTTCCACAGGTATGTCATCTGGACCAACAGCCTTTCCATTCTTTATCCTCTTCATAGCTATCCTTACTTCCTCCTTGCTAATCCATTGTACTTTATGATTCACTATCCCCACATCATCCAACCTTCTCTCCCTCTCATTCTCTTCATTCATCAACTCCTCAAAGTACTCTTTCCATCTTCTCAACACATTCTCCTCACGTGTGAGTATGTTGCCTTCATTATCCTTTATCACCTTTACCTGCTGCACATCTTTCCTAGCTCGGTCTCTCTGTCTAGCCAATTGGTACAGGTCCTTTTCTCCCTCCTTAGTGTCCAACCTTTCATACAACTCTTCATATGCCTTATCCTTAGCCTTCGCCACCTCTCTCTTTGCCATGCACCTCATCTTCTTATACTCCTGTCTACTTTCTTCATCTCTCTGACAATCCCACTTCTTCTTTGCCAACCTCTTTCTCTGTATACTCTCCTGTACTTCCTCATTCCACCACCATGTCTGCTTATCATCCTTCCTCTGTCCAGATGTCATACCAAGCACCTTTCTAACCACCTCCCTTACTAGCTCTGCTGTAGTTACCCAGCTATTTGGTAACTCTTCACTGCCACCCAGTGAATGTCTTAAATCATCCCTGAACTCCACCTCACAATTACCCTTTTTCAATTCCCACCATTTGATCCTTGGTGCTGCCCTCACACTCCTCGTCCTCTTCTTGATCACCAACGTCATCCTACAAACCACCATCCTATGCTGCCTAACTACACTTTCCCCGTTCACTACTTTACAGTCTCCAATCTCCTTCAAACTGGCCCTCCTACATAAGATATAATCCACCTGTGTGCATCCCACCTGTGTGCATCTTCCTCCACTCTTGTATGTTACTCTATGCTCCTTCCTCTTGTTAAAATACGTATTCACCACAGCCATGTCCATCCTTTTCGCAAAATCCACTACCATCTGACCTTCTGCATTCCTTTGTTTAACACCATACCTACCCATCGCTTCCTCATCCCCTCTGTTCCCTTCACCAACATGCCCATTGAAATCGGCTCCATTCACCACTCTCTCACCCTTGGGTACAGTCATCACCACTTCATCCAACTCACTCCAAAATTTTTCTTTCTCATCCATCGCACACCCAACTTGTGGAGCATATGCACTAACAACATTCATCATTACACCATCAATTTCCAGCTTCATAAACATCATTCTATCCGACACTATTTTCCCCTCCAAAACACTCAGCATACTGTTCCTTCAGAATAACTCCTACGCCATTTGTCCTCCCATCCATACCCTGATAAAACAATTTGAACCCATCTCAGATACACCTGGCCTTACTCCCCTTCCATCTGGTGTCTTGCACACACAATATCCCAACAGAAAAATAAATAAAATGCAAATCCATAAGTGAGCACTCACAAACAGGCAGTGGCTGCAGCACACCAGTCAGCTTATTTGTTTAGTATTCATGGCAGGACCAGTGATCAAAAACAGAAAAAAATGTAAGTCAATTAAAATATTAATATAATTTCAGGTTTTGCATCAGTTTGAGTTTCTGAACAATAACAAGGGTTAACCTACATTTTTGGCATTTTTTATTGTAATCATAGGAGGTTACTAGGCTAATGGCCCTAGGGCCCTTACAAACGTAGCCAAGTACAACCCCTGTTCCCAAGAATATCAAGGTATTAAGCGGAACTAAGTTGACAACTACCACCTCTGTCCAAGAGGAACACGGGTGAAACTCCTATGGTGAATTTGAAGTTTCCCATTCAATCATCCAAATTATATTTAAAAAGGGTCAGCAAGAGAATCTGCTTAACCTAAACTGGAAGTTTGTTCCAGATGAGAGCTCTGTGAGACATATCTGTCTCTCCAGCAAGTCCTGTTGATGTCACATACCAGGTTGAGCTCCCTAGAGTGAGTGCATCTTATACCATTTGATTTACGAATATGCAGCTTTTCCATTAGAGCAGGATCTGAGATTGCATTATATGCAAGGCAGTGGTCACCTCTGAGTAGTCTGTAAGACACAAGAGTATAGTGACAGTGATTTCCATCTGTCAATGTATGACATATGCTGAAGACCCTGAATTTTCTTTGTAAGAAACCTTTGAGGTCTTTCCAGTTGCTGCAGGTGCCTGGTAGGGTACATACCAAAGGTAGACTTGTAGTCTGTTATTGGCCTAAAGAGTGAGGAGTATAGGGGGTTATAACCTTTATGTTCTGGATGCAATGCCCTTGCATATGAGGTGGGTGACATAGAAAGGCTTTCTTACTATGTAGTGGTCAAAAGAAAGGTTTCTGTCAACCTGTGTGCCCAAATCTCTCACCATGCTTAGGGTGTTGTCATTAATGTGGTAATCTGCAAGGATGTCACCCTTGCCAAAGGGGATGATAATGCATTTTTTCCACTGAGTTTTAGTCCATGACTTTGGCACCAGTTGTTTGGTGATTAGATGGGAGATAGGAAATTCACCCTGGGGATCACTTCTGTGGCTCTGCTTGACAGGGGCATAGGAAAATAATTTTCTTGGGTGGCAAAAGCCAGGGTACCATTTGGCTAGACTTATATAGGCCCTAGGGCCAATAGCCTAGTACCTACCTATGAACCTATGTTGACATCGCTTGGGGACTCAATGACTGCAGCCAGTTTGATATCAACAAACTCTGTCAGCCACAGGCCTTTTGTTTTTGCCTGTATATCCCAGAAGTAGATTTGAAACAATAGGGTCCTCAGCACAAATGCCTGTGGAACACCAATGGTTACAGGTCTGCTGGTGGAGGTAGGGTCACCTATTTTGACTTAGTGTGTCCTACTGGTGAGCCAGTTTGCAACCCACCTGACAATATATGGGTGGATCTCACGTTGGGCAAGTTTATCAATGATACCTGAGTGGAGAATAGTGTCAAAGGCCTTGGCCAAGTCCAGGTCTGCCATATGCATGTATTAGCCTATGTCCCAGGCTTTGGTGACTGTCTCAAAGAAGTCCATCAAGTTCAAGAGGCAGGAACTGCGTTTAACAAAGCCATACTCAGTCAGATCGAGCATTTGGAGGTCTCCTTTATCTTTGTTGATAAGGTCCATGGTTATTCTTTCCATAGCCTTGCAGATTAGGCTGGTCAGGCTTATAGGTCTATAGGGTCTGTGGAGGCACCTCCTTTATGTTATGGGATGATGGTTGCTCTTTTCCATTCATCAGGTACAAAACTAGTGCTTAGACTATGATTACAAAGAGTACCCAGCAGTGCAGATAGTTCCTGTTTTAATCCATTTAGAACACAGGCTGAGATATTATCAGATCCCACAGAGAATGTGTTTTCGTCTTTGGAGAGAGCATTTAGAACCTGCTCCTTGGAAATACTAGGTGGAGGGCAGGTGGTAGGGATTCTTTGGAGAATATGTGGTGGGACAGGAGGGAGAAGTTTTGACTGAACCTGTCAGCTAGCAGGTTGGATATTTCTGCAGGTTCAGTATATGTGGTGCCATTAACCAGTTCTTCCATAGATCTGGGTTTTTCCATTAAGGTTTCTGACTTAGCTAAAGAAGGCCTTATGGTTATCCTTAGTGAAGGAGGCTAATTTCGACTCAGCTTTAGAATGCCTTATGAGGTGTCTTATTTGCTTGTTTAAGCGGAGGAGGGAATGCTTCCAATTCAGAGACCATTACTTCCTGATCTTGGACAGCAATTTAATTCTGTTATTGTATAACCTGTTAATGCCAGACATCCAACAGGCAGGCTTGTTCTTTCTTGAGGGTCTTGTTTTGATCCTATCTGGTACGGTTGAGTCAATACATTTGTATAGATGCTTATATAAGACATTGGTGTAAATCCCAGTATAAGTGTCCATGCCATCAGTAAGAGCAGGGGCTATGAAGCTATTAATCCCATTGTGTATTATTTTGTAATTGGCTTGGGAGAAGTTTTTTAGTCTTCTTGCTGCTAATGGGGGCGTCAGACATTATTGTTACTTCTACTGAGACTGATTTATGATCAGTCTTAACTAGGGAGGGCAGCATGCATGGGGTGGTGCAAAGGTGACCCATGTTAGTCAGCACCAGATCCAGAATGTTTGGGCCCCTTGTAGGGGAGTGAACCAACTGGTCCAGTGCATTGGAGTTGATGAAGTCCAAGAACCTTTGGGTAAGTGTGTTGTTGCAAGTATAATTTACCCAATCTATGGATGGGCAGTTAGAGTTGCCTAAAACTAGGGTATTTGGCTGCATCTTAAGCAATTCAAGTAGATCCAAATACACAGTGTGTGTATCCTGGTTTATGGAGAGGGTCCTATAACTGACAATAACTTGGAGAGGGGTCTTACCTACAGTCAATTGTACCTGGATTAGTTCAAGGGAATTGTTTTGTTTAACCAATCTAGAGGTGTATTTATCTTTGATGAATATTGATACTCCACCTCCTTTAGTTCTCACACTTTCAGTTTGTGGTCTGAATAATCCTGATGGATTTGCCAGAAAATCAAACAACTTTACAAGGGTTTAGGGTACAATTATGAGTTGAACTTAGGGAAAATTCATAGGCAGACAAAGCAGGTGAAATCTAGGCAGTTTCTACCATTGCTCTGTCATTTGTTGGTTGGTTGGCACTATAATTACTTGCTTCTTAGAGTGTGACCCATACCTCTCAACTGTCCAGATTTTCACACAATGTCCAGATTTTTGCGTTAGATTTCTGGCCTGTTCCTCATAAAATATGTGGTTTTCTAGCATATCATCAAGGATTGAAGTTGCTAAATAATGACAGACATTTTGGTTTCAGATTTCATATCCTTTTGAACATGAATGATAACACAATTCCTCTTATTCTAGCAACTTTCTAAATTTATAAGAGCTTGTTTTTCTTTTGACTTTTCCCAGTTAGGGATCGCCACAGCGGAACTCCAGTCCGCTAATGATTGGCAGTCAATTTTTATGGTGCCGAGGTGCCAGCCCAACTCCCAACCTTCAACGAAGGCATGCCCATTCACGCATGTCTTTCGAACGCCACTCGACCAATAGCTAAAATTTGTCCCTATTTTTGGGCTTTTGCCCCCCTATTATTTTGGGCTTTGTCCATATTTCTTGTGATAAAAGGTTGAGAGGTATGGTGTAACCTGATGATAATAATGCTTAGAAAGGTGATTAATGATTGTTAATCACCTTTCTAAATGCTGTTAAATACTGGCTCTCACACTGCAGTAGCTTTTAACTAATTTGTCTTTTTCTGAATAATGCAGTATAATCACCATGCATTGCAATATAATTAAAAGTAAACTCCATAACAATTATAATTATTAGCTAGTTGCACTTTAAGTTGTATATCTAGCTTTACCTTTTCAAGAATGTACGCCCACCCCATATATGACATGGCAGCCTTTCTAAATATTTGGATTCTTTGTGCTTTTAGCTTTCTTCTGGTAAATAACTCTCAGCTGTCCAGATTTTCATCCCATATTTTTGATCAGATCCTCATAAATCAAACTGGAATAAATAAATAATAAATAAATAAATGTTTGGTTTTGGCAAATAACTGGCAAATCATTAAGGATGGAAATCAGAAAATGACAGGTGTTTAAGTTTCAGACTTCATACCCTTCAGAAAATTCACACTGCTGGAAAACTTGGTATTTTACAAACTTTTTAAGTTCTATGAGCAATTTTTAAAAATTGTCCCTACTTTTGGTCCTTTGCCCCCACTATTTATGGCTTTGTCCAGATTTCTTGCTCTAAGAGTTTGAGAGCTATGCTCTTGTTTACCAACATACCATTATTCATTGGATGAAAATATCAATGTCTTTAATCACAATTGCTCAATTCTATTGCCCTTCTCTAAACAGGAAGTTAGTATAGTGTGTGTATAGTCCCCAAGCACTTTTTACTGTTGTTGTTCACTCTCTTTCTATGTGGGGAGGAACATTTCTTCGGTAACGCACATCTATGATTAGTAGTTAATGCTACAGCATTCTGAGTGATGAGTTTTAACAAGCCCAAACAACCCTGTAGCTGCATACTTAAGTTACTCTACTCAATTTTTAATTTTAAATTGCAAACTTATTGGAGAAATTTAGGTGGCCAGACTGCCAAAAAAAGACTAATAATGAAATTTTCCCAGCCGTGCATTCATTTGGATCTTCCTTTTCTTACCTCCTTTCATTCAGAAACTAAACTTTCAATACATGCACTCCCAAGATTTTTATATTCAAGTCTCTTGTTTGTTTATTTATTTATTTTATTCATCCTTTGTTGACTGTATTAGTGTCACTAGACTAGTAGCCTCTTTTCAGGGAAGACCTGAGGTGGTATTTATACTATTAGGGAAAAATTTGGCCAGGTCAGTGGGGAACTTCCTCTATTTGTCATTGTTGTGAATGGGAAACATTTTGGAGGAGCACTTCTTCCATTCCAAGTACAAAGGTAGCCTGGAGAAACAGGGAGGCAGATGGAAAGAGAAAGAAATGAAGGAGAAAGCAAATATCAAGACCAGAGAATATGTGCGGGATTCTGAGGAAGTGATTTGAAGTAACCTGTTTGATGGAGATGAGTCAGCAAATGATGGATGTATAATTACAACCCTCCAGTCGGGAGGGTTGTGGGATGATTCCCTTAAAGAAATGGTGGTGCAGAGTGAGCCAGAAAATGAAGGAGATGTTTTCTGAAGTGACATTTTGGAGAAAATACAAAGAGGATGCAGAAACACTCCTGAAAAATAGTGGTAAGATGGAAAAGAAAAATTATGCAGAAAAAGCAAAAGAAGGCAAAAGTGCAGTAGCAGAAAAGAAGGCAGAAGAAAATAAATGAAAAATGGAAGTATGTGGTAAGGAATGAAAGTAAAGAAGACAAAGAAATGGACAGGTATGAAGTATGATACAATTTATTAGCTCCAGTCGGTGTAAAAGCACATAAGGTAAGACCATTTATTCTTATTAACACAGAGACATTTTGTGACATTATATATGAGACTGTTTCATCAATGGTAATTTTTTTAGGAGAATATGAATAAAAGAAAGATTGTAACCAATGGAATCTTTATGTGATAAATGCACTTAACAGAAACAAAAAAGAAGATACATGCACAATTTCAAACAGAGGTTGAAAGAAAGACTTTGAAAGCTTCATGTAAAAAAGTACTGGACACTGCAAATGTTTATGACAAAAGGGGCTTATGGGAGGTGACCAGGATTGGAATATTGTGTTAAAAATAGAGAAAAAATATGCATGTACTAAGCATGATAAATGTAGAGGTGATTAGGGGTGTTGTAGAATACTGGGGACAACCCAAAGCAGTTTTTTTTTTTTTTGGAAAAGGACATTTGCTAAGTAACTGTGACAAAAGAAAATGTTATGTTTGTGAGGAAATGAGACATGATGCAAAAAATGTGAAATTAAATTTATAAATGTAAAAAAAAAATGGGCATTGTTGGATAGATTGCAAAAATGAAAATAACAGTAAAGAAAAAAGAAAGAAGGAAATGAACAAAGGAAAGAAATGCTAGAAGAAGTAGAAGTAGAAGAAAAATTAGATGAAAAAATAATAAAGATGACACAGAAGAAGGTTCTGAAATATGCACTAAAAAAGACATAACTGGGAGGTAGTAAAAGGGAAAAATTCTATTGGTAAAAGGGTAAAAGACAGAAAAAGAAAATTTTAAGGGACAAGTACAAAAGAAAAAAAAAGAAAAGTGGACGAAAAAAGAATATATAAAGCTAAAGACTGGGACTTGGTATAATGGTTAAGGTGTTTGACTTGCAGACAAAAGGTGCAGTGTTTGACTCTCACTTTTGGAATGGAAATTGATTAGGCTTTGAATGGCCTATTAAGAAATCTAGCTTAGCTTTAACTATGAACTTATGAAACCATGACTCTAAAGAAAATGAAAGAGTAACATTTTAGAGTGCTTTCTATAAATGTGAATAGTATTAAGAATATAGTTAGAATAATAGGAATGTTGGAGTGGTGTAATGCATGTGATGTATATGTAATTATATTAGAAGACACACACGATTTTTAACAAAAAGGATTACACAGAAACAATGGGGAGGAAAGAATCTGGAATTTGTTCTGGAAGACTGTATTACACAGAAATACAGTAAAGATATTAGATGCAATTTTAGCAAAAATGGGAAGAATAACTATTGCAGATTTAAAATGAAAAGAACAAGTATATAGAATTAAAATATTACATGCTTATACTAATTGTAAAGAAAGGCAAAGCTTATTTCATCAGATTTTAGATTATGCATTGATAAAAATGAATATGATAATAACAGGAGACTGTAATTGTGATTTATGAGGCAAGCACAAAAAGAAATGAAACAATATAAGAAAAATGCTATAAGTTATAAAATGTGATGTTAAAATGTTGGGTAAAAATTCATGGACTTACAAAAGGGATATGTATAGAACTGAAATTGGCTATTTTATAGTATCATAAGGTTTAGTTACAGAAGGGGTGGTAGCTGAAACAGGATTTTCTGATCATCTTGCTATATGGCTAGACATAAAAGAAAACAAGGAATATATAAAAATAGGCAAAGGAATAAAAAGATGAATGAGAAAGCATGGAATGAAGAAGGAAAGAGATTAGTAATCCAGTTATGGAAATATATTACTGTGAGAATGATTTATAAAAATCGGTCTGAATGGTGGATAGTATTCAAGGGAAAATATAAAAAAAGTTCAACAGTGGCAATATGATGTGAGAAATGTAAAGAAAAAATATAAAAGAACACGTAACGATGCATTGGAAAATTTAGAACATAATGATAGAAAGTACTTTGACAAAGAAAAATAATTATTTGAAAGAAACCAAGAAAAAATACAATTGCTATATAAGCAAAGGTATCTTTTACAAGGAAAAAAAAAGAAATGTCAAGTTACTTAAGCAGATTAGTAAAGGAAGATGGTAGTGTAATGAGAGAAATAGAAAAATGTAAAAGAAGAAATAGGAAGAACTCAGGAAAAGATTATGAACAGTGTAGTACAATATGTCCAAGAAAGGTTTACCATCAAATGGTCGACAGTAACATGCTCGACAGCCACCTCCTTGACCATGGTAGGAGCGACTGTCAGAATGTCGATGTTCAGTTGTACGTCAGTTTAAAAGGACATACACGGGCAGGAGTTTCAGCATGTATTTCAATGGGAGATTTCCACCTTAAGGTGACAGAATTTATCAACGTTGCTGTGTCAATCATACGACCTACTTCATATTCATGAGTCAACGTTATTTGTCCCAGAAATCACCGTTCATGGACGTGGTTTTTGTCCTTTTGATAGTAAACTGTCCAAGAAATGTATAAAGAAGGTAGTGAAAAAACACAGAAAGAAAAAAGTTAACAGAAAAGTAAAATAAAGAGTTGGAAAAGGAGATTTCTTTAAATGATCTAGATAAAGTATTAGGACAAGTTAATACAGATTCAGTTGCAGGCCCAGATGGAATAGGGTATGAAATGTATAAAAATTTAAGGGAATGGCAAAAACAAAATACTTTTTAAAGATTTTGAACGAATAGTTAAATGAAGGTTTTATGTATATAGAATTATGCAGTAGAATACTTAAATTCACATGGACGAAGGAAGATAGAAGAAGAATTAATAAAAACTGGAGACTAATAGTATTAAATAATAATGATAAGATCTTTTTGAAAATAATACAAAAGAAATTTGAAACTAAAATAGAGAAATTGTGGATGATATTATCAACAGAAAAGAAAAAGCAAAAATCATGATAGGAGACCTTAATAAGGCATTTGACAGAATGGAACATGAAATCTTATACATAATGATGAAAGAGTACAATATAAGTGAGAAAATTATGTAAGTGTACAGTAATAATAAAATAAAAATACTTGCAAATGGATGTCCAATGAATTCTATACTCTTTGCATTAGTTAGGGATGTGATAGTATGTGAAATAAATTACAAAATGAGGGAGGCATGGTATATATATAGCTGAAGGGTTAGGAATTCTAGTTCTGTTAACATATGCAGATGACATAATAATTGCAAAAAACAAAATTTGGGTAAAACTCAACAAGCAGCAAAAACAGCAAGTGATAGCAGTTTAGCGCTTTCGTCTAGGTAAAGACTTCTTTTTTCAAAGTCAACACTGGTGTTCTATTGGTAAGTTTGATCACATGTGTTGATTTTGAGAGTATTTAAGTGAAATAGTGGATGTACTAGCAGTTCTGAAGAAGTCTTTACCTAGATGAAAGCGCTAAACTGCTATCACTTGCTATTTTTGCTGCTTGTTGATTTTAATAAACTGTTTAGTGATATTTCTCGGCTGTTGGAACTGATCTTTTTGGGCACCTGGATTTCCACTCAAGGTTTTCATTTGTTTGGTTTGATTCTTGGTTTGTCAGCACAACGGTTTATGGCATCTGGTGGAGTATATGGGTCTCCCTCTTTGGACGTGGTTACACAACTTTAAAAATCAACCAACAATTATATGGAAACAGTAGCTCTCCCAGGGTGGTTTCTTCCCAAATGGATCAATGTGCAGGCATTCTTGTCTCATGATCAAACCAACTTGGTGAACTAGGGTATACAAATGCAAATACTAACCAACCAACAATTGATTTTGACACTTGGAAAATAGATCATTTCGAGTTCTCCATAAATGCTTCCAACTTAAATAGTGTCAACACCAATCAGGAAGTTATAGGCGTGCGTTCTTTCACCGACCAGCTTAAATTATTTGAAGAGAAGCTGCTTTGTTACAAGAAATTGCAAATGGACAATGCCTATCTACATGAGAATCTGAAGAGAGGTCTACAAATTTGGTGTTTCCCTAATGAAGTTGAGGAAAATTCAGAGTTTAACAAAACATTGATTAACATCTTTAACAAAGCAGGTGCTGACATTATTCATCTTATTGTACATGAAAATGATGTTAAACTAGATAAAATATCTCGGGATCTTGACATTCGAGATCTTGACATTCTGAATGGGAGCCTGATGAGTGATGTGCTGTTTGACCATTATAGCAATAACTACAGTAACTTGTTCAATAAAACTGACGATATTTGTAAAACAATTCAATTGAGAAAACTTACAAAATTAAAGAGAGATACTGATGATTATTCCAGAGGAACAGCTTACCCTCTGCCCCCTAGATTCATAGAATCAAACCAACCAATCCTGAACAATTACTCAGATAATAGACAGGGGGAAGGCATAAATCAAAGTGAGGCTTGCAGTGAGGAGGTACAGGAAGTCTCTACATAGGTTGAGCAAGCTGTAAGATGCTCTGAGAGGTTGTGGCAAAGGGAAAGGGGTAAAAATCATAACACTAGTCCTCAAACAATGTTGGACTATCCTAGAAACAACTCTAAACTCAATTTCTATCTGCATGACAATCTTAACCCTAAGTTTGAGCAGTTAGGAGCAAGACTAAAACTTGGAACCACTCAAAACAACAACAACCAGAGGAATACTTGGCAAAAAAAACCCACAGGGAAACGAAAAACATGAGGAAGAAGTACTTTTACAGAAACAAGTAAGTATATCTGGCTATCCAAAGAAGTTTTGTGACTTTAATTTAGTATCAACGATGGATTTTTTTTTTAACTGAATCGATTCACCCAGATTATGGGTCTGTATATGAGAATGAAGCATTGTTGATGTTTGACATTATAACAGACAGTAACTTCAGGCTTAATTCAAACATTGATGATTGTGTAGCATTACTGGATGCATCCTTAACAGAATTTTGTTGTAGTCTTATGAACATGGACACAGAACATGTGGCTGAAAGGGAAGGAAACTTGGCTAGCAATTCTAATTCACTTAATGCAATGAACTCATGTATTGTAAGTGAACTATATGGTGGGCAATGTGTATCTATCAACTGTGGGGCTAGCTGTCCCAATAGTAGTGTAACTTTTGAAATAAGTTTGTTAGGAGTATGTACAACTCTCAATGAGTTTGTGGAGCCTTGTATTAATAGTAAAACTACAGATATTAGATGTTTTGAACAAACCATTTGTAGTGAAGAGAGCAATGCAGATGTTTACTGTTTCGCTTCAAGTGACTCAAAGTATTTTTACTAACAGTAGTTTGTATAATCAAAGCAGAAGTAATGGAGTGGAGTGTTCTGGGGATGCATTATCAAACATAGTAGATGAGAATAAGAAACCCCTAGATGATGGTGGAAGAATTGTAGCAGATTTTTCTATGGATACTTGTAACAACTCAATTAATCAAACTGTTCGTGATGTTAATTTGGTATATGCCCCTACTTGTGAAACTTTAAGTGAGTTGGTTGATGAAGGCCAAAACATTCACTCACATTTTAGTAGTATTAAATTTAATGAAATGACAGAAGATAGTAATTCACATTTTCATGTTACAGCACTTAATAACGAAGCTGATGAGGAACACTCATTGCCCCTGTTGGATCTCATTAATTCTAGTCAGAATTTGGTCAATTATTCTGAAACTGAAATGGACCAAACAATTTCCAGCCTAATAGAGGTGAATGGGGGACCTACTTGCGTTCAGAACACGGATAAGGCTTTTACTGTCTATAATTTTTCTAGCATTAATATTACAACTGACCATGAAAACCTTTTGAGCAAAGGTTTAAATTTTGTATCAGCTAAAAAATCTAGCTTGCCTGAGGCACTTACTGATTTACAACTATTTACCCGCAAACTGAATTGGGCTTTATGGTTTAAATCAGGGAACCCCAATTCTACTTCAGGTCCTAGTAAAACACTTAGGATAACTAGTTCTTTCAATCCTCCTTTAAACAACTGGTTATCCCTTTTTGAAACATTATGCGAAAAAGATATTCGTAAAATTTGCTCTGGATCTTACCAGGCCATAATCAAATTAAATCTTTCTAAAATGGAAGAATCCCTGTTAAATGATCTTTGTAACAACAAGACTATTACAGTGATGAAACCAGATAAGGGTAAAGGTATTGTAATAATGGACACTGAAGATTACAATAGTAGGGTGTTAGATATGTTACTATCTCACAGCTACATACAAATCTCAAGGAATGAATTGAGGGCCAGATAGACAAGGACACTCATGATTATGTTTATAACCAATTTCCAGTGGTAGCCGGTATTTTTGGAATCCCTAAGATCCACAAGGATTTAAATGATCAACCTTATAGTGGACGCTGAGAGAAGTAAAACATTTTACATAGCTAAGCATGTGGATAGTTTATTACAACCATCTACAAGTCATGTAAAACATGTATGTAAAGATATGTGGGATTTCCTGTCTGGATTAGCACAGCTTGAATTTTTGGAAGATTGTGTTTTTGTAACGATCGATGTCCAAGACCTATATTCGGTTATCCCCCACAGAGAAGGAGTGGACTGAGTCCAAAGTACACTCTTTGACATTGGTCTTTTGAATCATAGGTTCATAGGTTCATACTAGGCTATCTGCCCAAGGGCATTTATAAGCCTAGCCCATAGTTATCTGAAGGGAGCTAGGAATTGGCCCAAAACGACCAATGGACTACTAGTTTCTGGCTGAAACTTCACCAAATCGGACAAAAAGGCCACTCAGTGCTTCCCACTCCCACTGGTAAGCAAAGAAACTTCCCTCCTTCCTAATAAGGCAATGGATCAGTAACAGGAACTAAAAACAAAGCCCAGGGATCAGCAACTCTGAAACTGGACTACTCTAGTTCAGTAAGGCGGGAAAACAAGAGATTTTTTTTTTTTTTTTTTTTTGTTTTTTTACAGAGACAAGGAAAAAAACAGACAGTAAATGCTATAAATGCTGTAAATCGGCTAGCGCACTTTAGTGTGTAGCCTAAAGAAACAATTTGCAACAATTAGTAACTTAAAGTGCAATAAACAGTGTAAAATGCAGAAATCACTTAAAGTAGCAGTAAAACAGGCGAAATGCAGTCGCTAGCTTAATAACAGTGGGAAAGCCACAAAAAATACTTATATCTGGTAGAAAGTCACTCTTTTAGCTCTCTGCTGTTTGGATCACTCTGCAGGCTACAAGCTGGAAATTGCGCATTTAGCGTGTTTTATAGCAGGGGGCTGAAAGGAGCTAGAAATTGGCCCAAAACGACCAATGGACTGCTAGTTTCTGGCTGAAACTTCACCAAATCGGACAAAAAGGCCGCTCAGTGCTTCCCACTCCCACTGGTAAGCAAAGAAACTTCCCTCCCTCCTAATAAGGCAATGGATCAGTAACAGGAACTAAAAACAAAGCCCAGGGATCAGCAACTCTGAAACTGGACTACTCTAGTTCAGTAAGGCAGGAAAACAAGAGAATTTTTGTTTTTTTACAGAGACAAGGAAAAAAACAGACAGTAAATGCTATAAATGCTGTAAATCGGCTAGCGCACTTTAGTGTATAGCCTACAGAAACAATTTGCAACAATTAGTAACTTAAAGTGCAATAAACAGTGTAAAATGCAGAAATCACTTAAAGTATCAGTAAAACAGGCGAAATGCAGTCGCTAGCTTAATAACAGTGGGGAAGCCACAAAAAATACTTATATCTGGTAGAAAGTCACTCTTTTAGCTCTCTGCTGCTTGGATCACTCTGCAGGCCACCACGAGGATCTGTGCTGAGTTGGTACAAGCTAGAAAACGCGTGTTTAGCGTGTTTTATAGCAGGGGGCTGAAAGGAGCTAGGAATTGGCCCAAAACGACCAATGGACTACTAGTTTCTGGCTGAAACTTCACCAAATCGGACAGAAAGGCTGCTCAGTCCTTCCCACTCCCACTGGTAAGCAAAGAAACTTCCCTCCTTCCTAATAAGGCAATGGATCAGTAACAGGAACTAAAAACAAAGCCCAGGGATCAGCAACTCTGAAACTGGACTACTCTAGTTCAGTAAGGCGGGAAACAAGAGATTTTTGTTTTGTTTGTTTTTTTACAGAGACAAGGAAAACAACAGACAGTAAATGCTATAAATGCTGTAAATCGGCTAGCGCACTTTAGTGTGTAGCCTACAGAAACAATTTGCAACAATTAGTAACTTAAAGTGCAATAAACGGTGTAAAATGCAGAAATCACTTAAAGTAGCAGTAAAACAGGCGAAATGCAGTCGCTAGCTTAATAACAGTGGGAAAGCCACAAAAAATACTATATCTGGTAGAAAGTCACTCTTTTAGCTCTCTGCCGCTTGGATCACTCTGCAGGCCACCACGAGGATCTGTGCTGAGTTGGTACAAGCTGGAAAACGTGCGTTTAGCGTGTTTTATAGCAGGGGTCTGAAAGGAGCTAGGAATTGGCCCAAAACGACCAATGGACTACTAGTTTCTGGCTGAAACTTCACCAATTCGCACAAAAAGGCTGCTCAGTGCTTCCCACTCCCACTGGTAAGCAAAGAAACTTCCCTCCTTCCTAATAAGGCAATGGATCAGTAACAGGAACTAAAAACAAAGCCCAGGGATCAGCAACTCTGAAACTGGACTACTCTAGTTCAGTAAGGCGGGAAAACAAGAGATTTTTTTTGTTTTATTACAGAGACAAGGAAAAAAAACAGACAGTAAATGCTATAAATGCTGTAAATCGGCTAGCGCACTTTAGTGTATAGCCTACAGAAACAATTTGCAACAATTAGTAACTTAAAGTGCAATAAACAGTGTAAAATGCAGAAATCGCTTAAAGTAGCAGTAAAACAGGCGAAATGCAGTCGCTAGCTTAATAACAGTGGGAAAGCCACAAAAAATACTTATATCTGGTAGAAAGTCACTCTTTTAGCTCTCTGCTGCTTGGATCACTCTGCAGGCCACCACGAGGATCTGTGCTGAGTTGGTGCAAGCTGGAAAATGCGTGTTTAGCGTGTTTTATAGCAGGGGGCTGAAAGGAGCTAGGAATTGGCCCAAAACAACCAATGGACTATTAGTTTCTGGCTGAAACTTCACCAATTCGGACAAAAAGGCTGCTCAGTGCTTCCCACTCCCACTGGTAAGCAAAGAAACTTCCCTCCTTCCTAATAAGGCAATGGATCAGTAACAGGAACTAAAAACAAAGCCCAGGGATCAGCAACTCTGAAACTGGACTACTCTAGTTCAGTAAGGCAGGAAAACAAGAGATTTTTTTTTTTTTTTTTTGTTTTTTTTTTTTTACAGAGACAAGGAAAAAAACAGACAGTAAATGCTATAAAAACAATTCACATGCAGTCAAGCTGGCACACTTGAGTATGTAGCAATATTAGTCCACACACAGTATGAAAAAAATGTAATTAAATTAAAAAGGACTAAAAGCAAGTGCAGAAAGGGTTTATTAGATAGAATGCGGTAAAGAGATGGGACTGGGGGAGTGTCCTAGATCAAATCTACAGTGGGGCGGGCACTGCAAAAGCCACCAAATTTAAACTACAACCAAGAACGGGGGGGGAGGCAGTTTCAACAGAGCTAGATCTGAGGAATCAGTCCAAGTTATAACAACCACAATAAAATGCAGGAAATATACTTAAATCAGCTTATGTCCAGTTGATGTATGCAGACAAATCTCAGTAGCAAGCAACTCTACTTAAAATGATTACCAGAGATGTAACCAACACAGGTTTTAATGTTATCAGAAACCCCCAAGCTAATTAACACTTAAAGGAATTTCAGAGCAGTTTAACAACTAGTGCAGAGCTTCAGACACACACACACAAGACAGTTTCAACAGAGCTAGATCTGAGGAATCAGTCCAAGTTATAACAACCACAATAAAATGCAGGAAATATACTTAAATCAGCTTGTGTCCAGTTGATGTATGCAGACAAATCTCAGTAGCAAGCAACTCTACTTAAAATGATTACCAGAGATGTAACCAACACAGGTTTTAATGTTATCAGAAACCGCCCAAGCTAATTAACACTTAAAGGAATTTCAGAGCAGTTTAACAACTAGTGCAGAGCTTCAGACACACACACAAGACAGTTTCAACAGAGCTAGATCTGAGGAATCAGTCCAAGTTATAACAACCACAATAAAATGCAGGAAATATACTTAAATCAGCTTATGTCCAGTTGATGTATGCAGACAAATCTCAGTAGCAAGCAACTCTACTAAATACTGCTATTATACTGATGGACCTTGTCCTGAATAACAACTACCTATACTTTGAAGGAAATTTGTTCAGGCAAGCAAGTGGAGTAGCAATGGGAGCTTCTTGTGCTCCTAGCTTTGCCAATCTCTTTATGACATATTGGGAGAGGCATTTTATTCTCAATAGTTCATTTGTGAGCAACTGGTCATTCTACATCCATTTTTTTGGATGATTTTTTTTTAATATGGAATTCTTGCAATACATCAATAACACTACCCCATTTTTGAAATTCATTCATACCTTTGACCATGACCAAATAGCCTACTTAGGTGTTATGGTTAGTAAGGATTATGGTAGGGGTGTTTTTGTTCTAACATCTATTGTAAAAAGACCTTTTCAAATTTCTATCTCAACTATGACAGTTGGCACCCTCCTTTTCAAAAAAGAGCAGTAGTGAAAGGGCAATTTGTACAACTGGCTCGTATGGTGTCAGACACCACATTTGGGCAGGAGACAGACAAGCTTCTTGACATGTTCAACAAAAGGGGTTACCCTTTGGAACTATTAGTATCTGCCAAGGATGAAGTCCTTGGTAAAAGGAACTAAGGTTTTTACCAACCTTTACACCCTATCCAAAAAGGCCCACATGTTGACTCAGTTATGGATCAGAATGACAACAAGGGTATTCAAACAGTTGAGGTGCCTTACGAACGTTCTATGGTCATTACCTTTTCAGTGAATAGTCAGGAAATTGTTAAAGTGGTTAAATTCTGGCCAATTCTGGCCAATTGTCACCACTATTAAAGAAGGTGTTAAATTATTTGGTACTAAACCAAAAATTGTTTTTAGGAAAGGTATGTGTTTCAAGAATTTATTGGAGATGAAAAGGGATGATATGGGTTCAAACAGACCAAAGGGTGTGTTTAAGTGCAACCATTGTAACTATTGCCAACATATCCAGTGCTATTATTCATTCTTTATTAGGCATAAGAAAATAGAAGTGAAAAGGCATTTCAATTGCCTATCTGGGTGAGTTATGTACAGGGCCCTTTGCCAAAAATGTAAGGGTTTTTACATTGAGAAGACCTGCCGGATGTTAAAGGAGAGAATTTATGAGCATTTAAATGACATTAGGAGAGAAAGGACTACTAATGTTCTTTACAGACACATCTCTTCTTGTGACAGGCATTTTTCAAGTTTGTGGTGATTGACCACATGGACTGTAATCCAAGGGGTTTCTACACTGAGGATCATTTAAATAAAAAGGCACTCAAATGGATTCGTACATGTGATGCTTCACCTCCCCCAGGCCTTAATGAAAGTAGTTCCACCACCCCCATTCTCAAGTTAAAGAGTCTTGAGGGGTGGTTATCACAGATATAATGTGGTTTAAATGTTCTGGAGTGTGTATATAATTTGTTTTAATTTACATTCCTGAGTTTAACATATATTTGTATTTGTATAATGCTGTTATTCATTAGTGAATTCTATTTGTATGGTATGCATGTATTATCATTCTTGTATCTTGGATTTTAACATAGGTTCTCACACAATTTTTTGAAAGTCGACACTGGTGTTCCATTGGTCGGTTTGATCACATGTTGATTTTGTGAGTATTTAAGTGAAATAGTGGATGTACTAGCAGTTCAGAAGAAATCTTTACCTAGACAAAAGCGCTAAACTGCTATCACTTGCTATTTTTGCCGCTTGTTGATTTTATTAAATCATTTGATGATATTTCTCAGCTGTTGGTACTGATCTTTTTGGGCACCTGGATCTCCACTCAAGTTTTTCATTTTCATTATTCCGCACTACAGTAGGTATTTATTTTTTTGATACACATATAAATGAAATGCTTCCAGTAGACCACTTATAGCTATGATCTTTGAAAAATACAAAACAGAAATATAATATACAGAATAAATATGTCATTATCAGGTTTTGCAAAGCTTAAGGATGATGTACAAAGAAATAAATTTATAAAGCTAAACCAGTTGCTCCTTGAAGTAAAATTTATGGTGGAACAAAACATTTTTGTGGGGATTTTTTCACAGCTGTATGCCCTAAAGCCTCTCCTTAAATCACCAATACCACCTTTATTGACATCTGTCCAATTTATCCCTTCAGAGTGGGACTACAAAATGAGAAATATTTAATGTAAGCAGAATAGAATAGTATGTCCTTCTAGAGCTTTTTTTTAGTACTCCATTCCCACTGCTCTGTTCCAAATCCCGATGCACATTGCACACACATGCCTCTGCACTATAATCATTGCACTCCATTAATTATTGCTAGTAAGTCTGTGAATTCCATCCACCCATGGTAGGTGCTACGGCAAATATGACTGACTACTCAAAGATCAGGGTCATTACTCAAACCAAAACTGTCAGAGTCATAGTCACAAATCTATTATTCTACACCATAGAACTAGGTATGTTAACTTTTCAAGTAGAATTTCAGAACTTTAGTGAATTAGCTTGTAGTAAGAAAATGAGCCAGAATGACTCATCTGTTGTGGACGGTATATGTGGAATTTATTGGATGAATGCAAAAGCAGGTGAAAGGTGCAGACTTCGGGAACAATTTATATTGTTGATAGAGTGATGTAGGAATAGACATACCTTATGACAATTAATCTTAATATTGATGACCATGTCATGGAGGCAGAGCTGCGGTTAAGTGGAAGAGAGGTGCTTTAGGTGAAGATGACACAATGATGCTGTTATTATGGGTAGACATTTAAGAAACGACATATATTCTTCAGTAAGGTCTGTAATAGATTATCATAAGATGTAGATGAAGAGGAAGCAAAAGGAAAATACATAATATAAGAAATAAGGATCAATTTAATGGGTCTATATCAAAACCACGAAATCTCACATACGCGAAAACAGAAACGTCGACACATATTAAGCAAACCGCGAAAACACTGAACGTCCTGAACTGCAAAATTCAAAATGTTGAATCGGCATAGTTGGCCAACCCCACTGCCCACAATGTACTGCCTACTCAAACAAAATAAATAATCCACATACATACACTTAACAAAACCCTACATCTAACCCTATACTAAAGCTCACATATAGTACTATGTATGCACTTACCTTAACCCGCACCCTAACCCTAAGGTCCGTAACTATTGCACAACTACGTTAAGGAGCTATACCAGAGAAGGGCCAACTATGACGATTCAACATTTCAAATTTCGCGCTTCAGGACATTCGGTGTTTTTGCGGTTCGCTCAATATGCGTCAACGTTTCCATATTCGCGCAATTGCAGTTTCACTGTTGTAATAGGTAACCCAATTTAACAAGTAGTGGCCCACAGGAAATGGAAGTCAACAGAAGAGAGCAGCTGTTGTGTGCAGATTTGAGTTACAAAAGACATAAGTTTTACATTGTAAGAATTAGGTGTAACCAGGCATTGCTAATTCCTCATCCATTTTTCAGTTTTAATATGTAGATTGTTTTCTATTGTGAATTAATTACAACCTGAGTTATGAGTGGAAGACCTAATCAGTAGTACCAAATAACATTGATTTCAGTGTGAATACATTTATTTGAAGGGCTTTGTCAACAGGCTGATGATAAGTGAATTCTGGATAAGTATTGTTGCTTTCTAACATGAGCAACATCCACTTTAACAGAAAAAAATAAGAGGCACCTGTGGCATAAATATGAGATAAATAATCCAAGAGAGCTAATATAGCAGGATCTAGGCCCTTTCATGAACCCAAATTGAAACATGAATCACTTGGTTTTGAATGTTTATTATTAGGCTTTTGTGGAGAGGACACAATCTGGACTAAACCAGAGGAGAGAATACAGGGTCCCTTGGCTATTAGTGGAACAGAAGTAAAACTGGTTACAAATCGAGTGTGTAAATCTAGAAAAGACATATACAGCCATCAGGGTCTATTGATAGAGGTGCTTCTCCATCTGAGGAGGTCTAATAAAGAAAAAGATGATTTGTGAAGGTCAAAATGGGGATATAAAAATCACTCTTGACCTTTCCTGCTAATATTTCTGACTGAACCTCAGAAATAGAGGAAAAGGGGAAAACAAAGGTATCTAGTGTCATTTCCGGATAAGAGCATCCCTTAGTCATTACTCAGAGGTGGAATTAAGGAAAAAAACTGCTGCATTCAGTGTTGGCCAGGGACATCAAAGGTCAGGCCAAGGCATTCCCCAATTAGAGAGCAACTTCTATGCTGCTAATGGATGGACAAATACTACTTGTGTCACCAGAGGACAATGACAGTCAGTATGCTAGTAAACAAATTTCCCCGGGAACATGGCTTGCAGTCAGGAAATAGGTAGTCAAAAGCAGCATGTACTCTCCTGCTCTTGCTTCCTCTGAAAAAAGGGTGCTGGGATGAGATTCCCCTTATTTGCTGATATAGCAATCCACAGACATGTTGTTAGTAAAGATGGCTATTACACCTTTTAGTAGGGAGTCCTAAAAGCTTGGAGCATGAGAAGAACTGATGTCAGCTTCTGCACACTTATGTGCAAATCAGCCTTTGACTGTGAACATGCAGACTGAAGAGATAATCTCTCCTTCCCTAGGGCAGCAGTATCTGTGGTGATAACCCCTTGAGTAATGAGGGTAAGAAATTGGTTGCTCGCAAGCAGATTCAGCATATGCAGCCACTACCAGAAATGAACTTTGCAAGATTTGAAAAGTGTGTGTGTGTGTGTGTGTGTGTGTGTGTGTGTGTGTGTGTGTGTGTGTGTGTGTGTGTGTGTGTGTGTGTGTGTGTGTGTGTGTGTGTGTGTGTGTGTGTGTCTGTGTGTGTGTGTCTGTGTGTGTGTGTGTGTGTGTGCAGAGTCATGGGATCTGACAGAAATCATTGAACTCTTAAGGACCCCTGAAGTAGTCTCAAAAAACCTTCCAAGTACTAGAAAGAACCTGGAATAATAACCTGATCCTTTCTTGGTGGTGGGACCTCCCAGATGACTATTCTTTCTAGAAAGGCCATGACCCTCTTTTGTGATGAATGGTTACTTGACTGAAAGGAACTTTTACATATCCCTTATGTACGCAAGGAAAATGAGACGCTGGATAAACAATGTTAAAACCGTTTCCCCCATGACCTTTGTTACACAGTCTAATAACTTGTTAGCTGATAAACTGAATAGGATAAGAGATTTGGGGTATGTTATATTTGGATTCTACATCATGTGTTCTCCTATCCAACTCTCTTTTCATCTTTTATGTACTGGTAGGATTCTTACAGATTTTTATTGACCAGGATTTATCTTTTCATCGCAATCCTCCTGGTTTAATGTACTGCAGGAGTACCTCCCCTTGTGGAAGTGTCCTCAGATTGTTTCTACTTTTAGTAGGATCAATAGCATTACATTTATTCTTATGGGTCTAATCACTGGAGTTATTGTCATTTATGCACTGTGAAGTTCCTCTTTTATACTGGTGAAACAAAAAGAAAGATCTAAGTTAGGATAAAGGATGATATGACAGACATTAAGAATAAAGCTATAGTCTTGTTGTTTTACACTTTTCTAAGAAACATGAGGATGGGGTGTATTTATTTATATTTTAAAACACAGAGTATAAGTTATCATAATCCAAGGTGTAGTGGAACCAGGAAAACACCTATGCTACAAGGAGAGTTTTTAGATTCTGAAAGTCAGTCATCTGACTCTTGGCAGTTGAAGTCAGAAATGTCATTGGAATGTTTTAATTACTCAGTTCATAGGTTCATCTTTAAAGACTAGGCCATCAATGTGTAGATTATTACAAGCCTAGCCAATAACCAGAGGTCAGAATCAAACCCTGTATTTTGTACCCGAGATATTAAGACCTTGTGCATTATGCCAACACTTCGTAAAATGAGACATGAACTTCTGTATTAAGTAGCAATACCACACAAGACTGATTAATGATTTTATTATTGTAAGACAATCTGTGTTTTGCTGCTATTTTCCCTTGGATGACATTCAGACAAGGTGTCAGGAGAAAAGCTTTGCAGTAGATGTCTTGTCGTTGTTAGTTTATTGTTTTTTTTTTTTCCTGTGGTTTTGTAAATGCCTTCACTGTTTACAATAGCTGCTGCAACAATGGACATACATCTGTAGAAAACCCAGGGGGTCTAAGGTGAGACTAAATGGAAGTGGCCTGAACTGTTAATTACCATCTCGTACTTAAAAATATAGATATCTCAAACTAGTAGGTAGTCTTATGTCGAGTCCGAGATCTTGGAGGTTCAAGCAGTATATCCACTGTCCTTCTGACAGACTGCACCATGGTCATCCAAAAGCTGTCTTGTGAAATTCATTAGTTTGTGCTACTCAACTAGAATGAGTCTGAGTTCCTTCATTTTCTTGAGTATAAAAACAAACCTGGTAAGATAACCTCTCCCTTTCTGTCTGAAGGGACTTCCTGGATGTCAGTTTACTAGAAGGTTCAAGGCTTCCCTTACTGTTGTAGGTTTTAATGGTGTATGGCTTCATGTGAGAACAGATGGCGATGCTGGGGAGTGGTATAGAATGGGATCACATGTCCTCCTTATAATTACTGCATTTGTGTTGTTAGCCCCCTACTGTGTGCGCGTGTGTGTGCATGCGTGCACACGAGTGCATGTGTATGCGCGCATGTGCATGTCTGTGTGTGTATGCACGTGCGTGTGCGTGCATGTGTGTGTGTGCATGTGTGCGCGTGCATATGTGTGTGTGTTGTCCATCTACCCAGGCAGATAAGACAGATGATTTTTGCTCACCTCCAAGGTGGAACAGTCTAATAAAGACACGGTGGTTACACTGCTTTCCCCTAAAAGGAAGACCATTACTCTAACCTGTTACTGTTGTTTACCTCCAGGGGTACACAACCATTCTGGAAACTGCCACGAAAATGTTGCCTACTCACAGATGTCTGATTTTGATCTTCTTCACAATTCCTAGATAAAAGCTGAATAACTCCAGTACATCCTGAGAAGAGGCTTCGAAACTTAAAACCAAAAGCAGTTAAAGTTTTTTCTTTCCTTTTTCATATTCTCCAGGTATATATGAACAATTGGTGAAACAGTGTGGCTTTTTCAAAGGAAAAGGTTTAAGAAGGTCACCTTGGTATCTTTGGCCCTCTCCTCAACTAACATTCAATGTAGCTGACTCTAAATGTGAGTCAATGAAATTCTTCATGCATGTGTTTCTTGTCACAGGTTTGGAGAGGATGTGGAATGACATTATTAACCAGAAGCTGCTGAAAAATTACGGACAAGATTTTTGCAAACTCTATGCAGCTGTTCAAAAAGAGGGACTTAGAAACTTTCAAGCTAAAGATTACCTGCAGGTTAATGAAGGGCTGGTACTACAGGTACTGTAGATGTTGGGGGCAGGGGACGTGCAGCAGTGACATCAAATCCTGCATTAACATAATGCTGGTACCAAGAGTACAAGCACTGACAACTGAAAGACTATCTTTTCCGGCATTAGCAATTGCACAAAATACAGTGGCACTGAGCTCTAAACTGAAAAATCAAATCTGGACACTGAGGCTAACAAGTTCATAGAAACCAGCAATGCTGAGGAAGGGTCATCGTCATTGCTGATGGCACTGCAGACATCAAATATGTCGATACCAAGGGAGATGGCTTAAAAACACAAACTACAGTTGATGGCAACAGATATCCAAATGCTCCTCAAAAACATCTCAAGAGAAAAATAAGAATGAGATCTACCTGTAGCCAGGCTTTTATCATGATATTCGACACGTATTTATTTGTTGAAGATGCAAACCTTGGTAGATATTGCCTAGTTTTGGAAATATCAGAAATGACTCTTAATGGTACAGAAGTCAGAACAGAAATCAATATATGCTTTTCAGCATGAGTACCTGGACAGAACAGTCTGATTTTCTTGGATGTGTCCTTAGATTTCCTCTTGTGAGGACAAGGTATGCAAACAGATACTGGAATAATCTCTACCTCATGTTCTGACATCAAACTCAGTGGACCCAGTTCCAATGAAAATGTTAAGTGGCCTGGCCGTAAAGCTTTCTTTGGAATTTAAGATTTGTTGGTCCTGAAGAGTCTCTTTACAACCCAAAAATCATTTGTTTGTTTTCTTTCTTCTGAAGGTGTTATAGGAGTATAAACTATCAAAATGCACACCCAGCAGTGTATGTTCTACAACCAAACAAAATAAACGTGCAGGGTGTAGCCCCTACCCTGTAGAGCATGTTCATTTCCGTATTTTGTTTCTTAAATTCATACCCCATCATAAACCCCAACCAAGCCTAACGCAACAATGCTGCTCTAAAAGTAAATCAGAAATAAACCAGAGAATGGGGAAATAATATAACAATCTCCATTTTTAACAGTGCACTAGAAAAAAATTCTAGAAGTTAATTATGTCTTGAAACATGCTAATACCACAACTGGCAAAGGATCACAAAAGCTGTACAACAGTATCAAAGTTGCAAAGTAAATTTTGCATAAAAGAAGTGGAAAATGCCAGTAGTATTATGACAGGGGAGAATAATTGAGAAGCCCAGGCTTGTAGTGAGGAGCACACTGAGAAACAGACTACAGCTTAGAGCAAAACAAAAATGACAGAACTTCATGTTGGAAAGCAGCAATACTGATAAAGACAGACTCAGTTTTTTGAGGAAATTTTTTACCACAGAACCATGCAGCTGTTCCCACATGCTGTTTCTTTCTAAAATAGAAAAATGATCTGGAGAAGGTCTTGCTGCAGAATAGTATAGGTAAAGGGGAGGGGTTATTTAAATGCTTGGAAAATATGTAGATGTAGAACTGTCCTATACCTTTGAACATTTGTCCAGCTGTTACCAAGGATGAACCTGTTAATACCAGATCTTTTGTTTTAGTGTAAGTCCATAAAACTACATAATCAGACAACTGCATTTAAATTAATTTTTAATTTAAATTGATAAATTAAGCAAAAAGTCAAAATGAAATGACCTGAGTTAGATAAATCAGAAAGCACTTAATAGTGATGCATTCCTCAAACAAACAGACATACACAAACATACAGTACATATCACCACAGGCAATAATCCCAAAACAGTAGATAATGTATAAAATGTAATATAATACAATGCAGATCAAATAATGATAATACTATGGCAATATGCAAACATAATTTTCTCTTGTCACTCAATAGTTTTCTTTTAGCAAGGCTTAAGTAATTTCTTTCAGAGATACTATTTAAACCAGAAACAGCTGTTATAAATTATCACCTCAGAAATCAGTGAATGATAAAATATAACAGTTTCAGAAAGAGTTAGACATAATAATAATGTGCAACATGATGGAAAAATATGAAATTATAAGGAAGTCAGGTCAGTGAAGCGGCAATGATGGGAGTGCAGAATTTACATGATGACTGTGCTGATCTCATTAAACTGCCTGCCTAACAATCTAAGAGCAAAGCAGTGATGTTTCTGCCATGCTGTGCTTGAGGTTAGCTTAACGGTATTTAGAGAGAGGGATTCAGTGTCTGTTAACAGTGGAAAAGGGAAGAGTTATAAAAGGATGGCTCCATCCAGCCATTTGGACATTGGAAGGACCTACAATATTGAACTTGATATCAGTAGTAAAGTAGTAAGTGTCTCCTACGGAAGTCCTAGCTGTTGGTCAGGTAAAGTCTACCTGAAACTTGAGTTACTGATCCTTATGGATGTCTAAACATTGGAAGTTAAATACATACATTCTAGTGTCATATGAAGCAGCATGGATATGTAGAATGGTAAATATGCCCTTCTGCAGAGTGACTGAACCAATTCAACACAGTTTGGCTTAAGCTAGATTTAGTTTAGCCCTGATGGTTTCCATACTGTCCAGAATCTGACAGACGCCTTCTAGATGACTCTGCTGGGCATTAGCTAGTGATGGGCACAATATATAAGAGAAGAACTGTCTGCATATTGGTCAACACATGTTGAATAAACAACCAAAACAACCAAAAGGTTCCAAATACACAAGAAAAAAAAAAATGCAGAGAACCAGCGGTTCATTTGAAGAGCTTTACTTTAACCAATAAAACATCTGGGTACCTCGGCTTTTCACCTTCAAGGATACAAAATTGTACACATGATCATAACAGGTGAACCCTACCATAATTAGAACTCCATTAGGTTCTTAAAGTGCACAGTGTCCATTAAAACAAATTTTAATACAAGACACAAACCATAAAACACAAATGAATACATTTACCAAAAAATTCATAATTATAATACACCTGAGAAATGAACTGTCCTAAATTTATTTAAATTGAATTATCACATTTAAGTCAAACTCAAGTTAACTTCCAAATTTAAACCCTTTGGATAAAGTGTGTCAAAATTCAAAATCAATTTACTTTATAATTCATTTAATTTTTTGCTTGCATCACCTCCTATATGAATTAGGTTGGGTAAAAATACTAAATAAGAATGAAGTATCCCTACCACCATGCATGTTAATACAATGTTCCCCTACAGGACACCTAAAACTTTTGTTTCGAATGTCACCAAATGTTCCATAATCCTAACTTTGACTGCCCTCTGTTTGCCCTATATGCCATTTTGTACTACTGCAACCACAGCCTACTATATACACTACCCCACAAGATTTCCAAGTAAACCTTCCCTTAGAAATGAATTTCTACCCATTGAGGTTACTACCAGAGATATTCCTCAGTTTTCCACACACTTTACAACCACCACAAGCAAATAACCCTAATTCCTGTGGCATACTATACAATGACATATTTAACAGCTCTTTCAAATTCAAACATCTCTTATATGAAAACTTCACAACCACAGGAAATAACTGCTCCGCATTTTCATCCAGGCAAACACTATGCCAAAATTCTAATATCAGCTTCCTCATTATTTCAGAAAACATACAATATCTGGACACAAAATACAACTCCTTACCAGCATACATAGACTTCCTATCTTCACAACATAATCAACTGTACCTTTACTACCATAAGAATTTTTACTGTCTACTCTCCTTTTATTCTCAAAAATACATCTCAAAGCATTATCCAACACCGATGCATACTCTCAGCATGCAAAAAATTGTTCACTGCCATGGGCTTTCTAAATGGTTTAAATTGAATGTTAAATAAACTATCAATATAAAACTCCACATCCAAAAACTGAATTGAGGAATTGCCTTCCATCATAGAAAATTTCACAACACAAGCATTATTATTCAACTCTGCCAGAAACTTTCCAAACTCTGAAGGGTGCCCCTTGCAAATACATTAATTATTAATGAATACATACCTCGGCATTGCATCTTATGTGACAAAAACAGAAAAAAGCCTAATAATGAACTGTGACGGATGCTTATAATGCATGCGGAGGATGGCAGGGACACATGACCCTTTCTCATAAGTTTGGTTCATTGATTGAGACAACTCACAAACCGTTCCTAACATGCAGTGATGTAGAGTGCAGGCTAGTCAGACTTACCAGGTTAAAGGCTTCTTGTCAAATCCAGTGAGGCAGCATAACCTATTTTCTTGGCCTAAGTCTTTCCGAAAAATGTTGATACTTAACACAGAAAGTGATGACTCAATTTTTTTTAATAATCTCCATGCTGTCAGACATAAAAGTGTAGGAAATTACATGAGTTTTCAGCTGAAACTGTACTTCCTACTCAAGTATTGTAAAAAAGGAGGTAAAAGAGCAATGTGGCAGAAATTGGTGATGTCTATTGAAATACCGACTTTTTATAGTTACATAATTGTTCCCATTGTTCTCATTCTCCCCCAAAAGGGAAACAACCCTCCTTTATATTTATATTTCTACTTATCAGAATGGATACTCAGTAACCAAATTATAAGCAGCATGCTTGGAATATTTCTGAGGGTTACTTCATCAGCTACTTTAAGCCACACATCAAAATGGTGCACAACAATTGTAATGTTATTCTTACAATATCTGTGGTAAATTCCATACACTGACACAATGATACCTCATCTACCCAAGGAATATTTTTCAGAAGAGGAAAAATGAAGCATAAATAATGTAAATTATATCTGATTTCTGTTCAGTTATTTACCTAAAGTCCTTGTTTGCAAATGGGTTAAAAATCTTTGCTGCCTGGGTAATGTCATCCAGGAACTATACCATGGCTCAGAGAAATTATCTTTTGAAGAGTTACCAAATAAACATAGTTCTTATGTTCTCAATAAAGTTTGCAAGTAGAAATTGATTTACTTATAGAGGAAAGGTTCCATTATCCAGTCTTATTAATACAGAGTATTTAGATTTCAGCAAAACATAGCTGCTGCTTATAAAATAATAATAATACTTCTTCTTTCAGCTTTTCCCAGTTAGGTGTCATCACAGCAGATCACCTGTCTGCTCATGATTGGCAGTAGAGCTTTACAGTATCAAGTCGCTAGCCTGGCACCCAACCTTCCAAGGAAGGCACACACATGCACACACTCATGCCTAGGGCCAATTTAGAGTGTCCAATCCACCTACAGCATGACTTTGGGATGTGGGATTAAAATAGCCTAGAAGGAATAATTTTATTCTGATATAGTGTTTACACTTTTTGAGCTATATATTTTAGTATCATAATATAATAATGAAGTCAAGATTGGTGAGACCACCTCCACTTGCAGATCATCAGTGAGGTACCTCAGGGCTTCATGCTGGGACCGGTCCTATTTGGCATCTACTTTTCGGAGATAAAGACTAATGTCAAAGGCCTTTGGCTGACTAAGTTCAGAGATGACTGCATATTGGGAGCTATTACAGATTCACCAAGAATACAAACATCTTACAAGAGGGTCTAGCACAGACAAATGACTGATGCCAAAGTCACAGATTAAAACTCAATGACAACAAGTGCATTATAGTGCCTTTTAGGAAAGCATCCACCCAGGCTAATTACTTCGTTGATAAGACACCCCTAAGAGCTGACCTGGTAGTCAGGGATCTCACAGCGTGCATAGACAGTAATCTGGCATTTTAACAAAATGCAGCCAAGGTAGTATGAAAACCATTCTAAGTTGCCCAGCTTATAAATAAGGGAATATCCAGGTCCAAGGAAGTCATAGTGCCAGTTTTATTCAGCCTTTATCAGACCCAGCATTGAGTATAATGGCACCTTCAGCATGTACCTGACCATTTATATGCAACAGTCAGAATGTTCGCAAAGGCTCCTTACAAGAAGAATCCAGGGTATAAACACACTGTCCTATATGGATTGCCTTAAAGCTCTATCTCGGTCTCCTACAGGTTATTGAGAGAAGATATATGCCTGGCATACAGGGCATTCTTGGATAAAGCTCTGATGGACTTTTTGCATATCTGCAAAATGAACACTATCATATCATCTGCACAGAGACACAGAAGAAGATAGTGATGTTCAAATGGGAGTTTATTGACAAAGATGGAAAGAAACTAGAGAAAGTATAGCCCCTTGTGGAATTCCTGAGTGAATGAAGGTGGAATTTGAAAGAGTAACACCTACCTTTACTCTGAAGGGTCTGCTGCATAGCAAGTCTTTTAAACACTGGATGGTAGTATGTCTGAACTTGACACTTTAAAGATGAAGCAGCCATATAGACTGGTCATCCATATCAAAGGCATATGTTGAATCAATCAATATGGTTCTAGTTAAATTGCATTTATCCATATTAGTTAGAATATCACTGATCAGCACCCATGGTGCAGTCGGGGTGCTTCTTCCAGCCAAAAGGCATGGTGTATTTTTAAAGAGCAAGTGATATTTTTCCAAGTAGGGGGTGAGTTAATTGTAGATAGCTCTCTCTAGTATTTTGTCTACAGTAGGAAAGATGGTGATGAGGTGGAATTGATTGCAAGAAGTGGGACTGGATTATTTTGCTATCTGTCTGTCAAAGGAGGCTTTCCAAATGGTAGGCATAGTGTTGTTAGTGAGGTACAGGTTATAGCTGTATTTTAAAGGGGTGATAAAGTAGTCTGTGGTAGTAGAAGAACCAAGGGAAATGTTATCTGGTCAGCTGGAGTGTCGAGAGGGGTTTGATCAGCTAAGGGTAGGATTTGTTTTAAAGTTATTCTGGTGTAGCAGAAGGGTAGTATGAATGCAGGTTGGTTTGACTTAGTTTGTGTTCTGGAAGCATGACTCTATGGTGGAGGGGAAAGACTAAAAAAAAAATTCTCTTAAGAAACAAAAAGGTGTCAAGTTGCCTGAGGGGCAAAGTATGTCCCTAAGATTAGATGCATCTTTTTTGTAGTGTTGTCCATTTATATTACTGACTTCCTTTCAGAACCATAATGGTGAGTGAAGGAATGAGGGTTGTGTTTTGTGTAGATGTTTAGCTGTTTTGCCTACAGATAGCTTGTCTGGGGCACTTTTCAAGGTTATGTAGTGGTCACAGTTGGCAGGTGTTGTTCCCAGGTTTTCCAAGCGTCATTATATACTATCATCAAAGATTTAAGATCTTTGGTGAGTTACTCAGGTTTTCAGTCCTTAAATAATCTAGAGATAAGGAAGTAGACATCCTGGAGGGGCAGAAAAAGTTGAGTTAATTTTTTAGCTGCTGCAATGTTAGTTTCATTAAGTGAAATTATTGGAGACCAGTCAGTTTGAGCTAAGTGGATGTGCAGGATGGAGAAAGTGCATGGAGGTTTGGGTATAAAAAAATATTTTTGATGGCTGTCTGATTTGTAGGATTTATAAGGTAAATGTTATAGGACAATGATAACTGAAAATGGGAGGTAGTGCAGAAGTAGAAGGTATGTCACCTGGATGGACTGTTATGATGAAGTCTGATGTGGTGTGTGTGAAAAGTCATTGGGTCCAATGCAGTTGGCAACCATCTGGAGAAGTTTTAGATCTGCAAATAATTCATTAATATCAAACTTCAACCTCCTAGGTCCAGCAAAGTACAAATTCCCTAGAAAGGTAACTTATTTGATTTAATGTAAGAAAGTATGGTATGAAGCAGAGACTTACATTTAGGAACAGAGGCAGCAGGAACAGTAAGCAACTGCTAGGTATAGGTGCTGTGAGTTTTTGAGAGGCAGTTTAGTGATGAGAAGTCAGTTTGGATCAGGGCTAAAGGTATAATTGGCTATGGACATAACAACGATGCAGAGTGATGATGGATTTAGTAGAATTACACCACCTCCTGATCTATTATCTGAACAGGCATGAAAGATTTCATTGTAATTGAGGGGAAAGTGGTACATGGTTGGTGATTGTTTCTGAACGAGGATTCAGTTATGGCTAGTAAAATCGGAGACCAGGAAGGACCTCATAATGTCCAGCTTTTTTCTGATGCTTTTAGCACTGAATAACAGACAGGAAAAATAATTTGTCTTAGTAGTGACAGCTGGTTTATAAGTAAGTGCATTAGGGAGTAAGGTAGGCATTCCTGAGGAGTGACTGAAGGGTAGGAATGTGGTTGAAATGGGGGATTACTAGAACAGGGTGCGAGTATTTGAGTGCTGTGAGCTTCAATTTTGGAGGGGTAGGAAAGGGGGTTGTTTTGAAGAGGGTCATTTAGATAATATGTAAAGATAATATAAAGGTTGTTGTGCATTGATTTTGAGGACTGAGTAAGCTGGATTTGTATAATTAAAATGAGAGGTGTAAGGCTATAAAAGAGTGATTTGACATATGTGACAGATTATTAGTTTTTTGTTTCTATTTCTCTAGTGATTTAACCATTTGGTAGTGTTGCTTTAAGTAGGAGTGTACTGACAGGTAATAATTGCTATGGGGCACATGGTTTAAATCTGGAGATATGGGAGGGCGCTGGACAGCAAAGCATATGTAAGCTTCAGCAGCTGCCCATTAGTCTGCCATTGTGCAGAGCTTCAGTGGAGATCGCTTATGTCAGTAGGTAAGTGATATCGATTTTCTTCTTAAATTTTATGATAGAGTGAATTTTAAAATTTATGTAAATAAATAAATAAAATAGCCCCCAAGGGAAAAGAGCAGCCATACTCATACAAGTCGATCCTGACTATGCCTGAGGCACGAGAGCATTTAGCAATGGCCACAGCAGCTCTCTGTGGAATGGAGCTTTCACTGCTGAGGAAAGTGATAGGTAAAATTAATTTAACCCAATCCAGTGAGCTGTCAATAAAACTTAGCTAGCTGTGTGGAGAGTAATGAAATTCCCCTGTAAAGTTAGCTTGTTCAGAGCTGAGATGAAGAACTGACCTTTTACATTTGAACAACATCTCAATATACAGAGAGGTTATAAAAATGAAAAGAGATGAAAAGTTTTGGGGTGTAGGAAACTCCTCAATGAGTCATCAAACGCAGTTGTAATGGCCAAATCAAAGGACAGTAGTCAAATGACATGCCTTGTAGCCTTTAGGCAGTATAGGAAAGAATGGTATGGCATACAGTTTAACAGAGCAACACGCAGTCTTCTGGTCCACTTATTCTGAAGATGGTTTCATCAGCATTCCATGATACACTTTGGAGATGGGAGAATCTTGTACGGGAGAGAAATGGGAATTATGAGCGGAGAGCTATAGGTAACGTCATACAGTAAAATTACAGTGGAGTGTAATATAAGAAGAAAGAGAAGTCTGAGCAGAGTTCAGGAAACAAACATATAGCAGCATTTCTATCTCTCTAGCAATACAATTCCCAGCAGTATATATAAAAGATACTGCACACAAACTTGCATGCAAGAAAACATGTGAGCGTGTGGTATGTCTAACAGATTATAGTAAAAATGGATAAGTCTTTTTCTTATGCATATTGAACTCCCTCAGTAGGCTTTTTTCTAAATGAATTGGAATCTATTCCTAAAAGTAACCTGCTCAGTCAATGACAAATGTGTAAAACCGTCCAATAGCCATTCACCAAGTACCATGCATTGCACTGAAGTGCGCATCAAATAACACAAGCTCATCCAGAGTAGGTATATATGTAGCACTATCTTATTTATAAACAAGTCATATAAGTAAATCCGTTGATGCATCCAAAAAAGGCATGCAGTGAACACTTTGGACACCCAAAGAATGTTTGCAAAATCTTTCTAGGGCAGGGGGTAAGAGAATGAGAATAAGTGAAAAGAACAAGAGTAAATTCAGGAAAGTGCAAGTAATAAACAATATAAATACAGGGGACACCACAGAATTTAAATAAACAACATAGATAAAGGGGACACCACAGAATTTAATGAGCAAGGGGCTGGAAACCAGCTGATCAAGGAAACAAAAACGGGTCACCTACGGCTAAACAGACACCCCCTCAAAAACAACATAGATAAAGGGGATACCACAGAATTTAATGAGCAAGGGGCTGGAAACCAGCTGATCAAAGAAACAAAAAAGGGTCACCTACGGCTAAACAGATACCCCCTCAAAGTGGGAATATCATGTAATTAATAAGGCTGCAACTGAAATATGAAATGGCTTGTTTAATTTATGCTGGCCAACCCGTGTGAGAGCCCACCTATGGGAGTATCATTATGACAGTTCAGTGAAATGGGACTCATTAATAAACAGACTAAAAGATTGCAAGCACCTCCGTCTAGAAGAATGTTCATAGCAAGCAAAGTCTGTAATACACAGTGTGCTGCCCTACATGATAATTTCCTAATTAAATATAAGCTGTTAAAAGAAATAGGCAGCTAAATCTAACATGTAAGGAAATATCTAGGGAATACAGGAGAAGAATTCATTTTTATTTACACTGACAGACAGAATACCTAAAAATTACACCTGTCAGGCAGAATTAGAATATGAAGCAGAGATTAGACAGGCTCTTTGTCCAGCAGAAGGGCAATGACAAAGCAATTAATGAAGAAATATCAACCCAAAGAAAGACATTTCTTTGATGACTGTAATATAGTCGTTTACAGCATAGTGGTTTTAATGCTAATGTAATCACAATCTAAAGGAATAAAACCCGACTGGACATTCTGGTATTTTGAAACCAGAATCATACTGGTTATGGAAGCACGTGAGACTTCTAAATTCACACTCAATATGCTCTAATGATTAAGGCACAATTCCATGTGATTAAGACCATCAAGGGGGAATTTCTTTTTGTTTGTTTGTTTTTGGGAATTTCTCATAAGATGCTTAGCAATTCCCAGAGTTTTCTTGCCTGCCCCATTATTACAGAGTCCTCTGTGATTAAATACAAAGGTTTAGAATTCAGCTGTCCTCTGAGGTTCAAGAAGACACTGGAGACTACATATCTCAACAGTAATGCATGTTAATGCCTTCACTAAAATTAAGCACACTAGTATTATTGTGAGCAAAATTCTAGATTACACTTTTTATTCTAAAGAATGAACAAGTAAAATCCTGTATTACAGTAATTGTGGCAGAAATGTAATATGAGCACAACTACAAGTGCTTAACTTCAGATAGAGAAATTATGAATATATATTTCAAAGCTTAGACAATATTTGAGCACAAGTAAAGAAAAAAGTGATGGAGGAAAACGTGATTGTATTTAGCAGTTTACTGTGTAGTTCTTTAATAAAGACAAGGATTACAGTTCACAGGTTAGAGAGTTCCCAGGGAGTTGATGCTGAAAAGGCAATAGTTTATCATAGGCAGAGTAGAATATAAGCGAAACAACACTACTACAGAAAAAGTTTATAGCAGGCTATGTTTATCACTACAGGTTTTTAGATATGTTGTACATATCTAAATATATTTCAAGCCTTTGTGATGATCTGACGCACAAAAGTATGGCATAAAAACACAGACCTGCCTAAGAGATGTAGCACAGCAAATAAGTGTACTAATTCTGCCTTGGTGAACAAAACATTGTAAAGGCCAAGATGCCAAAACTGAACTTAGTATGGGGACCTCCTATCTGGTCCATGATCTACTGAACATCTCTGACTGGTTTCTGCCAGGACTCTGTCCTGGTTCCTAAAAATCCTGAAGGTTATCCCTTCTGGCCTTTGGCCTAATCCTCCCTAAGGTCATCTACTTTTTTGTTACACCCTCACAGAGCTAATAATGCTATTCTTCATAGGTAGTTATTAGGCTAATGACCACAAGGCCTTTTTAAGCGTAGCCATGCATCCCAAATGTCTGACAAGTTCTGGTACCCTTAAAGTGTAAGCAGGGGCTTGAGAGATGAAACATTTACAGGTGCCTGTGTCCACTAGAGACATAGGTCCCAAGTCAGGGATGAATTTCCTGTTCCCCCATCCAGTTGTCCAAGCTGCACTTAAATTGGATTAGGGAAGAACTCTGCTTCACATGGATGGGGAGCCTGTTCCAGAGACAGGATAGTCTCTAGGATACATACCTGTCTCTAAATTAGGTTCTATTTATATCACAGGCAATGTTTAAGTCATTAGAAAGGGTAATTCTGGTGCTGTTTGTTTTGCTGATATGCAGAAGGTCCTTCAGAGAGGGTCCAATAATGCCCTGTATGCCAGGCATAGATCTCCCCTCAACAGCCTGTAGGAGACAGAATACAGGGATAGGGCCTTGAGGTGGTCTGTATAGCACATTTTACTTACGCCCTGTATTTTTTAGTGAGAAACCTCTGTGGACGTTACATTTCTTAGATATGCCTGATTAGGTACATACCAAAGGGGGCATTGTACTCAATGATAGATCTGATGAATGCCAAATACATTGGAACAATGACTTTCTTAGACCTAGATGCCATACAATTCTTTATAAGTTGCGGAACATAGAACAATTACCTCACTACTGTAGACACATGATGGTCACAGGCTAGATTGATGATTAAAATCCTTGACTACGGGGTCAACTCTAAGGGGTATGACTTCCAAAAGGATACTATTATATTTCTTGGCATTTTGTTTTAGTCCATGGCTCCGACACCAGTTGTTTGTCTGTGTCAGCCCTTCCGGGAGAACACTTGTGTCGATGTGGGATTTAATGACAGCTACTAATTTTCAGTCATCTGTAAATTTAGTCAATCAGAGACTATTTGCATTGGCCTTAACTTCAGAGAAGTAAATACCAAAAAGGAGTGGTCTGAAGACTGATCCCTGAGGGACTGTACTTGTGACTGGCCTCTTGTAGATTAACTTCCTGGGTCTTATCTGTGAGCCAGTTGGCTATCCACCAAGTGACATAAGGGTTTGTACCTAACCTCTTGAGTTTGTCAACAATGCCTGAGTGGAGTAGTGTGTCAAATGTCTTGACCAGGTCAGGGTAGGTAGTGTGAACCATTTTGCCCTCATTCATTGCTTTGGTGACCTTCTCAAAGAAGTCCACCAGACTGAGTAGGCATGACCTGCCCTTGACAAACCCAAACTGTGTTGGGTCCAGTGTCTGGAGGTTTACTATATTATTATTGATCATTTCCAGGATAAGTCTTTCCATGGCTTTGCATATAAGACTAGTGAGACTTATGGGTCTGTAGTTTCCAGGGTCTGTAGATGGCCCTTTGTCCAGGGGGATGACTGTTACTGTTCTCCATACTTTTCCTGAAGCTGAGCAACTAGGAAGCAAAAATTGAGTAGTTTCCAATGGGGAAACCTCTCACCTTGAATGACGGCTGCAGACACTCCAGCAGACCAATGACAGAACAGGGAGTAGTTCTGTCAGAGTAATGATTGGGCAACAAGCTGATAAGAGCCAGGGAGGTAGGAGGAGTTCCGTTTCCAACTCTCTGAGTGTAGTGGCTGGGTCTGCGGCCACAGAATCAACTTCTGCTTCGGTAAAAAGTAAGAATGGTGAACTTTTTTAAGATTAACCAACCCTATTGTGGCAAAGCTTCCAGAGAAGGTCAAAGTGAACAAACGACCACAGTCACAAGGGCATTCTCAGCAACGGGCGATCTTTGCAGCAACCAAGGTGAAAAACAACAGTCCTTTACCTCAGAACAAGCAAGGTCACAGGTAAATGGTAAGCCAAAGAGTTCTATTGTAAACTTGTCAGATTTAGAGTTAACATCTTCAGCTGAACGTTTGCTGGACAAAGGTTTGCAATTCATTCCTAGCAGCAAGGATACAATCGTTGAAGCCCTGACTGATCTAAGAATTTTTGTAAGGAATGTGTGTTTAAAATTAATATTTAAAGACTCTGACAATGGATAGACTCTGCCATTTAAAAAGACAAGTTTATAGGTTCATTGGTTCATAGATAGGTACTAGGCTATTGGCCCTAGGGCCTATATAAGCCTAACCAAAAGGTACCCTGGCTTTCACCACCCAAGAAAATTATTTTCCTGTGCCACTGTCGAACAGAGCCACAGAAGTGATCCCTGGGGTGAATTTCCTATCTCCCATCCAGTCATCAAGATTTTTCTTGAAGAGTGCTAATGAGGAGCTTTGTTTGATATAGAAAGGTAGTTTGTTCCAGAGTATGGGAAGTCTCTGGGACAGGAATCTATCCCTCCAGCATGTTCTGTTTATTGTGGTGACAAGGTTTAAGTCCCTAGAGCATGTAGCTCATAGAGATTGGGATTTCTTTAAGTGGAGCATGTCCAACAGCTATGGGTTTGACATAGCTTTGTGTGTTAGGCAGAGATCGCCTCTGAGTAGGCGATATGCAATGGAGTAAAGCTGCAGTTTTTTGAGATGGTCTGCGTAGGGCATCTGTTTGAGGCTGGTAATCCTCTTTGTGAGGTATTTCTGTGGCCTTTCCAGTTGTTGTAGATGTCTTGTGAGGTACATACCAAAAGGGGCATTGTACTCCATAATGGGTCTAATGAGTGACGAGCAGAGCGGAACAATGACCTCTTTCTTCCTGGATGAGAAACCTTTTGTGATGAGGTGTGCCACGTAGAAGGATGTATTCCTAATAACTGTTCTATTCTAAATGCCTTTATGTCTGTGTGTGAGGATTATTTAAGATGTCTGTACAATGAGGTTTATAATGCTAAACAAAAAGTGAATTATTTCAATCTGTCATATGACAAATTTGTCCCTTAAGGAATTATGCAAGAACTAAAACATAGTTATTAAACAAGCCGACAAGGGGGGAGGACAGTGTTGTTTAATAATATTGAATATACTGAATTGATGAAAGAGTTTATAATGTATGATACCACATTTAATGAGATCAGTTTTTATGAAGTTAAAAGAATTGTTTCAGAAGTAAACATGTTTGTGTATGATCTGCAAATGCAAGGAGATACTTCACTTGACTTGTTTAATTATTTTACAGTGTCATTTCCAGTCACCCCTGTTATTTACGGCATTCCCAAGTTACACAAATCAACCACAAAACCACCTATGAGACCTAGTGTCTCAGGGAGAGGGTGGGCGATGGAGCCTTTGTCAATATATGTGCTGAATATACTAAGCAAATATTTATTAAAGTGTCTCAGCTATATAAAAGATGCAGGGGACTTTCTAAAGAAATTATATGCATGGTATAGTGACAACACAGAAAATGCATTTATGTTTGTAACATTGGACATAAACTCCTTGTTCACTAAGATTCCCAATTATTATGGTGTTAATCCAATTCAAGAATTTCTGTGTAATGATACAATTATGTCAGGGAGAGAAATAGAAACCCTTTGTAGTATAATAGAGATTGTTTTGACTAAGAATGTCTTTTTATTTAATGGTTCACCATTTTTACAAGTAGCAGGAGTGGCCATGGGTACTCCCATGGCCAATACCTATGCAAATATTGTGTTAAGTCAATGGGAGAAAGATTATATTATGAGTGACTTAAACCCATTTAAAAAGAATATTCTCGTTTATCAATGTTTTGTGGATGACTGTTTTTTGATATGGAAAGGTGAGGAACCATGTCTAGTAATGTTCAATGAATTTTTAAATAGTACTACAACATTTCTGAGGTTTAGTATGAATTTTTCTAGTAGCAAGATTTCATATTTGGGTGTTGAGTTACTTAAGGAATTGGGTATGGTAAAAACTTATGTACACGGAAAAGATGTACATGTAAATAAGTATACGCATGCAAAAAGCATGCATGCTATGCATGTCTTTAAAGGCATAGTAAAAAGCAGTTTCTAAGGATTAATAGATTAAATACTGATGAAGTAAAATGTAAGGAGCAAATGGAGATTTTATTAAAGGACTCTGTAAGTAGGGGCTATGAAATTAGCATGTTTTAGAGGTAATGAACAACATATTAACAGATAGGAATATGATAGCACCACCATTGTTCAGTGATTACAGCCAAGATGGTGAAATAGTCAGGAATGTTAATCCCACACTGAGGTATGTTACAACATATAATATCATGATAAAACAGCTGAAGGCCATAATTTGGAAAAACTGGCGTATACTTATGTCTTTGCCAGAACTGTCCCATTTGTTGGGTACTACACCTAGTTTGCCTACAGAAATAATAACAATCTTAAAAGATGCTAATTTAATGATTCCAATAATGCATAAACCAGGTACAATCCCTTGCTACAATTGTAGTTGTTGTGTGAGTATTTGAGGTAAATTATCTTTTCAACATCCAGTAACTAAAATGATATATGACATTAAATATCAAGCTACATGTAATACAACTATAATAACGTATTTGGCTACATGTGTAGAATGTGAAGGCTTTTATGTGGGAAAATGTATAAGGTGACTCAGAGACCACATCATTGAACATACGTCTGAGATTAGGAGAAGGGTAGAAACTAACACCCTAGCCAAACATGTAAATGAGAAATGTCTTATCTCACTGCTTTAAATTTAAGGCATTAGAGAGAGTTGACAAAGGTTTGAGAGATGGGGATATCAATAATAAATTGGAAATGGCAGAGTATAGGTGGAGCATTAGGCTAGAGGCTGATAGGCCACCTGGTCTTAATAATATGGTAACTATTAAACTAATACTAATAGCTAGGCAAAAACAGTACAAATGATATGGTTCCCCCTTCAGAGTAGTCAGTCCTTCACATTTTGACTGTATATTTTAGCTTTTCCCATTTTTAATGGAATACATTTTTTATATTTTCTATGTTGTTTGTTTATATATTTGTAAGCATTCGCTCCCATGTACGTTTTATGTATAAGTTATAATATATTTGAATACATTTTTATGCATTATGAATTTAAAAACTGTTAATTGGTTGTTTTGTTTTACTGGTTGGCTGTGTCATGTTATTTTGATTGCACTGTATAAAAATGGTGAGTTTTAAACATGTTTTTAAATACTGAAGAAGGGTAATCCCAAAAGCTTTATTTTTTTGTCACATAAAGTGAGCGTTTCTATCTAGTCATTTTTTGTTTTATAAAACTCAAAATCAAATATTATTTGGTAGCCTCAGCATTGTATTCTTGCCTATGCAGAATGGAGATGTATCTCTCTGGTGGTGTTTTCACATGACATTAAACTGTGCGACAGACTTCAAATTAGGTGAAGAAATGTGTTTTTGTTCCTGGGAAATGTGAAAGCTCCTGCTTAAGTTCAGGACCCAGGTGGACTTGTCCAAAGATGATATATGTGGATAAAATAAAATTGCATTGTTAAACACTAATAATATAAAACCGTTCAATTATTGAGGTTAAGCTAAACTTGTAATGTAATGTTCCTGATGTCTCACTTATATGAAAAAGTATTGCATGAAATATCTGAAAATCTGACAGTAAAGCTGAAGTTAAAAAGTGACAAACTGAAATTAATAAGGCCTATTTACAGATACAATTGCTGCAAGATCCAAACAGCAACTGACAAAAGCACACCACTTCTTCAGTTTAGCTGGTACAGGGTTCTTTTTACAACATTTATGTTTAGCAGACAGCAGCTTCTCAGATAATGTTTATTAATGAATTGCGTACAACATTTAAAGCACCACTACTCATGCAATTCCACCTCCTTTGCCAGTTACAATGTTTCTATTCTGGTCTAGTTGATGGAATCTTCCAGAGGCTATATTAAGACTCAGCACTTCACAACCAAGCAGGACAGCCTGGCTGCTGGTTAGCCAAGCAGGAGACATTGGCTGCTGTTATAACCAAACAAGAGAACTTGCCTGCTGATTAAGTAATGGGGAGAATGTGCCTGCTAGTTAACCAACAAGGAGAACTTGCCTGCTGGTTAACCAACCAGGCGAACTTCCCTGCTGATTAAGAGCTCAAGAAGAAATGATTGGGCTTCCCCTGTACCAATATTCACACACACACACACACACACACACACACACACACACACACACACACACACACACACATTTTATTTACCAGTTTTAGTCTTATTGCTGTTTGGTGTGTTGCCACAGCACTGCTATGTTAACCTATACAAGTAGCTGTGAGCTATTCTTATGCTACTATTTTTAACTTAATTCCATTGCTCTTATACACTTTTTTCAGCTGTACCCTCTCTCCAAAATAATCCTGTTCCTATCTTTCCCCACACTAATCCTTTCTATATTCTGACTCATGGCTCTAACCCGCCACTTAACGCTGACATGCAATGATGTGCATCCTACAGTGATGTAGTTAGGGTGCGCAAAAGGGGCTGGAAGGTGTTAGGGGATGATGTGATGGTGCAGCAACACAGCACTCATAATCAAAAGGGAATGGCAGTGCTGCATTTGCAGGCAAGCTGTACTTGTTACATTGTAACAAGTCATTTGCTACAGTTTCAGAGCACAGAAGAGCTTTTTTTTCTCCTTTCAATGTAAAGTTGAAAGGGATACTAGATCTGGGAAATGCATAAAGTGCCAGATTACCTAGCTATGGTTCTGGCATCCTTTTTTC